>NW_022639500.1:2122102-2163491 GCF_010583005.1 Odontomachus brunneus | reverse complement strand
AAAAAAAAAAAAAAAAAAAAAAGAAAAGAGAACTTAGAAGCTAATCTTGCGTCTCTACCATCGACACAATGTCGACGACTTATAAAAATACGAAATATCCAGTCAAACATCGCGAACGTACGAATGTAAGAAAGAAGATTCGTCGCCGATGCCGACCGAGCTCTCCGCAAAAAGCATATCACAGCGATCCGATATATCCGTAATGAGCGAAATGCAAGAAAACGCCGAATAATTTTCCCCTTGGACAATGCGAATATTGCCGTGAGTGAACCGAATTGCTTGCGATGCTCGTGATGCACGATTGGGAGGGGCGGGGAGGGGGGGAAGGGCGAAGGTACATATATATATTATATAATGTATACATATAAAAGTAGAAAATTTGGCGGCGGTATATAGAGATCGTGTGTGTTGAAATGTGAGAAACGCACGGTGTGAAAGGAAATGCGATTTTCGTGAAACGCTAATAACTCTGTCGTTTTTGTGCTTCGTTTGCGCCGAAATCGGCGAAAGCCTCCCCGATCGATCAGATTATTTATCACGGGGATCGTCGATCGTTCAGACGTCATTGGTCCGTCAATTGCTCCGCGCCGACCTTACCGACCGATGCTAAGACAACGCAATGGAAAAGAAAAGAACAAGAGGGGAGGGAGAAGAAGGAGAAAAAAGGAAATGTAGTGTACTGTACGCAAAACGAAGTGAAAAAGAAGAACGAAGATAAAATGAAAAGGAACAGTCTGTGACTCGACACGACGTGGTGTCTGGTTCCACTTAACTGCTTAAAATTCCTTTTCGAGGATGCAAGAACGACACCTTGAACTTGATCACTCAAGTGTCTCTTTTCGGATAGAGGGTGCTTCAACTAGATAAATCTCCGACTTCCAACTTGGATTCATGGGAATTCCAATTCTTAACAATTATCAACGACTTGGATATCCATCTCTGGATCTTCCATTCGTGCGCAACGGGCGTATCGAACACGCTAATTATATACGTTTGATTATTCCGGCTTTGACCCGTCCCTCGCCAGTTATCCTCCCATCTAACGAGCTAACTTCCCATCACTCTTCGACATCCGCCTCCTTACCAAGACCTGAAATCGATGTACGTGATCGAGATCGTCGAGCACCTAGTGACCCGCTCATGCCGCTCACTCTTCCCTCTCGCTCAAATCGACGACCACTCCGGACGATTGACCATAACGAGACGGTTCTCCGTGCTCGTCTACTCCAGGCGCGCCTTGTAGCTGGTCTTCCAGATCTCGGCGAACGTCACGGCACTGTGGAACCTGTGGAAGATGCACAGCGGCAAGGTGACCCTCTGGACGATCGCCCAAGCGAGAAACCCGTAGAAATCCAGTTGCACCGGATTGGCGATGACCTTCTGAGTCTCGAACGTGTAAATCACCCACATGGTCACGTTGCAGATCAGCAGGAACGTGACTACCTGCCTGCCGGGCTTGCTGCGATCGTGCTCTGGCAGGTGGACTCTCCTGCGCGACACGTCGGCGATGAAGAGCATCTGGAGGACCACTTGAGCGACCGACAGCAGTCCCGTGACCATCACGAGCAAATTCGGCTCGTGTGTGAACGCCGCCAAGGAACCGGCAATCACGCTGAAAACGGCATAAACGAAGAGGCCGAAGGCGGAGACGCGCAGAAGGATGTCGTTGAGGTCGCTCTGTTCTTCAGCTTTGAACTTCAGGCTCTGCACGCGGATGAAGCCGACAATGATGGCTACGATGGAGAGCGTCATCAGAACACAGTGAGACACGTCGGCGAGATAAATTGCGAGCAGCCCGAGCTCCGGATGATGTATCAGCACGAAGAAGAGGATCAAGCATATCAAGGAGCCCACCAGCAGCAGCAGACCGAAGAAGAGACCCTTGCTCGCCCCCACACAGTCGACTCTAGCGTGACCTGACAATCATTTTTTTCTTTTCACAACGAAATTCAACAGTTTGAAAAGATTAGGTGATATTCGTAAGCTTAGTCGAGTCTTAGTTGGTTATTTTTGTCTCGCTGGCATCTTTTATCTTTGCCGTTATGACTTGAAATTAAAGTCCTGATCTTTAAGTGCGACACTCTTGATTGATGACGTCGGAAGCGAGAAAATGTATATCCAAAATTTCTGCAGAGTACGTCGAAATAAAAAGATATATCTAAAAAATGACACTTGCAATCGATTAAGCACAGGTATAAAATACTCTTTTCTTTTTGCTCTAACAATCAATAAACGTAAAATTAACTTAATAAAAGTAAGAAAATATAGATTAAAGAGGAAGTTTGCATGTCATGTTAATTTGACGGTTATTTATTGATTGTTAGAGAAAAAGAAAAGTGTTCGGAGTATTTTAGAGGTCTTAATCGATTGCAAATGTCATTGTTTGGACATATCTTTTTATTTCGACATACTTTGCAGGAATTTTGAGTACATGCATTTCTTCGCTCTTCTGACATCATAAATCAAGATAGTTGCGGCGAGGGACCAGGAGTTTTAACACATTCGCCACTAGAATCTATTTAGGGAATTTTCTCTACAAACTACTATGTTTTTTTTCTTTTTTTTTTCACATAATTGTCTAAAATAAACTTACTCTGACACTTAGTGTGAACATAGAAGAAAGTTTTTTTAATTTGAGATAGGTGGATACTTTACACTGAAAAATCATCCGATAAAAAACTAATAAACGAATATTTCCGATCAAAGTACCAATGAATTTTTGTATTCAATCAGGAAACATCCAATGAGAAATATCGGGAGATAATTTTTTATCGGTTTATTTGATGAAATGCCATTATGATTTGAAGTATCCGATTAAATTTATATAATTGAACATCCTGATTGGATATAAAAATTGATCGGAATTTGATCTGAAATATTCGTTTGTTAATTTTTTATCGGATAATTTCTCTCAGTGTAGAATTAGTACATTGAGAGAAAAAATATTTAAGAAGTAAAAAATATTTATTCGGTGGGTACACTAGTAACATATTTCCTGGTGCAAAATATTTTTCAAATAAGTGAATATACATTTTCTTAAAGTCTTAGCTTTCCACGAAAGCAATTATATATTCTATTTAAACAAAAGAATTTAGATTTAAGTAAATATGTTATTAGTACCCACCGAATAAATGTTATTTTACTTTTTAGACATTTTTTCTGTTAATATAACGTATAATCGGGATACAGGATCAGTTCGACGTTACAGGAGGCAAAATTATGGGTTATTATTTTTCTGCAAAAGTGATTAATTGCAACTGTATACTTAATCTGCATAGTTCTTGTTGGCTATTTCTTGTTGATTGAATATCTGATAGTCTCTCATAAGACTATGTACCAACGTCACATATCACATTGGTAGCGAATGTGAATTGATGGTAATGAGAAATTTAGGAGGAAAATGTCAAGTATACCTGCATGGGCGAGAGCGACGGCTCTTCGAGACAGCATAGCTTCGAGACGACGTTCGAGGTCCGCCTCGGCCTGATGAGGCCAACGCGGATGCCGGCCAATGTGTTTCCACATGACATAGATCACCGCAGCTCCGATCAGACTGTACTCGATTATGAACGGGAACAGATACGGTGCAGCATCCTGGACGATGGTGCCCATGATGTTGACGCGTCCGCAAGAGTTCGACACTGTGCCGTCCTCCGTCAAGGCTTCCGCGTAGATACCCAAATTCGGGCTCCAGAACTCGCTGCTATTCGTCAGGTTGCTCACATCGAAGATCTGCGGAACCTGAGGAAGGCATGGTTTAATTATCGCATATTGTCAAGAATAATTGTCATTTTTGCTGCCACAATAAGGATCCTTGAATACTAGAGTAGGGTGTTATCGGGAATTTCTTTAAAAATCTAAAGAGAATAATTTGTCATTCTTAAGTGACGTCTGTCTGACAATCGTGTGATTATATTTTTCTTTTTCTTATAAAATTTATTCATAGTAATGCTCGTTATATTGTTACATCAACATTGTTTGGATTAAGAAAGAAAAAGTGAACATATCTAAACGAGCATGTCTCTGAGAAACCGAATCTTAAAATAAAAATGTCTAATTGAATAATGCGACAGTAAAATGGAATACCAATCTTTCTATGTTTGTACTTTAAATTTCTTAGAATGAAGCAAAACAAATGCAAATTCACACGAAATGATAGTGAAAATACTTCTATTTCGAATCACAAAAATGTTAAAACATGTTTAATTTAAAGTTTAATTTTTAATCCATGTAAGCAAATATTTCGGCCGAAATATTAGAATAAAATTGTTTCTGTATAGATAGAGTAAGAAAAGTCGTGGACAAAAAATTGTCTGCAATTTTTGGAATCCGTATGTGAACTCTGTATATACGTCTTGTTCAAATTTCCCATCAAAGAACAAAGTCTCCTATTTGATACAACGGAGAGTTTACAAACTCACCCAAAAAAATTACGAACTTTTTTGTCTGCAACTGTACATTATATTATATATTTTATCGCTGCTCTTCAATCTCGAAAGAAAATATTACCTCGACGATTCAGAATAAAACGATAATATGAGTGACACAGAATAATATGAGTGACAGGATAATATGAGTGAAAAGTCACTTGAATTCGAGAGACTCGGCCATTGATCTATTTTTCGAGTGACATTTCGAGTGGCACCCGAAGAAATGTAGGAAGTACATACGATTAACTTTTTATATTTGTCTTCAGCATCTGAGTGATGCCTCTTATTTTATGTAGTGGCAGGGAAGACGTTCTTAACGAGTATAACGAGACATAATCCGTACTTGATTATCTGCGTCGGCTTGCGGCGCATTCATTAACTCCATAATGAGTGAGGAGAAAGTGCTGGTAGACGGCATAGCAGTGGTGGTGGTGGTTGTACTCGTTGTAGTCGGAATAGTGGTTGTCCTTTCGGTGGTTGTGCTGGTAGTGGTGGTAGTCGGCGTAAACGTGGTCAAGAGAGTGGACAGGGTCGTTGCCGTGCTGGTCGTCAGGTTGGGTAGCGCGAAGGTGGTGGTCGACGGCGTCGTCGACAGGCTCGTCCAAGTGGTCGTGGACGTGGAGGTCGGCATGGTGACTACGTCGGCGATTGATCTCGTTGTTGTTCTCATCACGCGACCCAGAGCAGCAGCCACGGTTGTGCTGGTGGTGATCGGCCCGATAGTCGTCGATCTCGAGGCGGCGGTGAGAGGCGCCTCTCGTAATTGCGCCATATCGCGCGGCTCAGTACCCAATATCGCCCCGGCGTTGCGCATCGAGTGTTGCTTAATGCTCTCTGCAAATTTCAAGCGTCAATTCTAAATATTCGGTTATTTTTCAAGTTACTCGTGTACTTGAGCATCCGGAGGGCATTCCCCCGATAAAAAAAATTGTTGAAACATTGTACAATAATAACATCATGAAATGAAGTAT
Source organism: Odontomachus brunneus (assembly GCF_010583005.1). NCBI lineage: Eukaryota > Metazoa > Arthropoda > Insecta > Hymenoptera > Formicidae > Odontomachus > Odontomachus brunneus. The sequence goes on along the minus strand of NW_022639500.1, from coordinate 2,158,090 downwards.
AATTCTGCGATGATTGCGCTAAGATGATTCGCCGCAACGATTTAGTCGGAATATAATATCAAAGTGATATTTGACCAAAATTAGATAAATCTAATTAAGGGTATTTGTTTGAGATATTCATTATTGCACATTTATTTCAATATTTAAAAAGAAAATCACAATCTTCAATATTTTTCGTAATGTAATGCAGCAATAACATTTTATAATATTTGCAGCATTTTCAAACGAAACATTTCGAATTATTAAATTAGTTAAATATTCGCTAATTTAAAGGAAAATGAAAAAAGTTTTAGATGAATAGCACATAAATATCTAAGTAAACTTTGTATTTATATATTTTTTTTATTTATGTATTTATTTATTATTTATTTATATATTTTTATTTATCTGCTTTTTTAGAATCGCTTTAATCTTTATTGTAAAACTTCGCCATACTTTGAATATATAATATTTTATGTTACAATATTTTTAAATTATAATTTAGGAATAATTGTATATGTTTTAAAAGCATGGATTAGTTTGATTTCTTTTTTCATGCACAATTTCCAAATGTTTTAAACAATATATTTCTCAGTTATTGAGTAATTTTTTCCAAATTTAATTTTTTAAATGTTCTATTAAGATGATTCATCACATATCGCTACTGAAATACCATTTAGAAATTAATTGCACAAATATTTATCAATATTTCATAAAAAATTTATAATTTTTTAAGTATTTTCTGAATAATTACAACATTAAAATTTTCATTCGTTATATAATGGTTATGTAAAGGTTTCGTTATATAATGTTTTGAATGTTTTCCTATCGAGATTCTTGAATTACCAAATTATTTATATTTATTAATATTTCTTGTTAAGTTTTTAAATCATTTAATATATAAAAATATGTAAATAAGGTCAACAAAATAGATACTTCACAAAATATTTAATTCTTATATCAGTATATGTTAAAATATGCCAAAATAAAATATATAATATCTGATATATATAACATGGCAAAAATTCACCCTTTTTGTTAAATTTTTGTATATATATTAATTTGTATATATAAATATAGGAATAACATATGATTCCATTTAATGATCCTTCTAATTCCAGGTATCTGGATAATATCCGTGAGAGTTATGCTTAGATACAAAAACATCCTACTACTGACAAACTACTGCAAACTTCGACTTCGACTTCGAACTACACCGCGCTAAGCTAATGCTTTTGGCGCGGTAGCGCGTTTTCTATCATTGTGACAATTGATTCTTTAAATAGATCTCGCTTACCGAGAATCCCCGCCTGAACCTGACCCAGTTTCTTATGATACTGAGTAATCTCCTTGAGACTCTCCAGAACCAGAGTGCGTATCCATACGCAGAGATTAGTCGCGACCACGTGCATCAGACCGAAGCGGGCGATGACTTTGAAGCGATGTATGTTCAACTGTGAAGAAATACCGTGAGGAGAAACAATCCACATTTTGTCGAATTCAAATCGTGCTCTTTTGTCGCGATGCAGACACGTACCCGAGAATTCATGAAGATAAAGTACATCTGCATAAAGGTGAAGATCATTTGCAGCACCGGGTTGACGCCCTGCAGTATCTGATAGCAGGGTGACGTGGGTGGCACCTCGAAGAACGCGCCGAATTCCAAGCCATTGTACACCATCGTGCCCAGTCCGAAGGCTGACAAATCGTGCGAAACGTCAGTTCATCGACGTTACGTGCGAACGACTTTAGAAAGTGCTTCGGTAAAAAGCATTTGGCTCACCTATCGCGCCGATTCTGAGGAAGAAGCTTCCGTGACTATGATCATTCTGCGAAGTTTTTCGCTTCCGCAGGGCCCGCGTGGCCACGCCGGCCTCGACATCGGCTGCATCCTGTCAAAAAAGCGATATCTCTCACGGCAATGTCATCGAAATGTATATTTCATCGCGATTTAACTTTTTTAAAAACTTCAGGATCAATGCTCTTTGATATCTGAGACTTTCGCGGTGTCCATGAATATTAGATTTGGTTCCCGGGTTTGAGCCGCGTGAATACTTCTTTGGCTGATTCCGACGTTTCGCGAACATTTCAGTTCGCTTCGTCAGGGAGGAAGGACCCGATGCCAAACCTAATATCAATGTTCCTCTTTTGTTAATCATTTTGTGTCGGGAAACTTTAGATACGACGAATATAAATCTTTGTTAAGGTTGTTCACGCTTAAAACGCCTTACCAGCGTTCATTTGCTTTAAAGAAATGTCTGCGGAGAGGTTAGAAATATCGTTGGCATAAAATACGAATGACAATAGCCATTCGTCTGATTACGTCAGCGTCAAGAGTATCCGCGCGTAACCCGAGTGTCACGCTAACGAAAATACATTTCATGGGAAACATGCCATTGCCGTAGCCGTGAAACCCGCTCGAAACGAAATTAGTAACCTGTTGCGGTGAGTCACTCTTATATACACTTCATAATTTGGAGTAAACTGCTAGAAATAATCTTAGAAATTTTTTTTTCTTTAATAAAGACGATATATATATCTTAGAAATTCCGAAAGCTCGTAAAATTTACGTACACAATATTCTCTAAATTTCTCGGAACGAAATCTCACTAAAAACGAGTGAAAATTTATTTAAAACGTTCGTGGAAATACTACCACGCGGAATCATGTATTATTAATAAGGATGACGTTTCACTCGAGTTACAATGGATTCTCAACCCATACACTGAGAGGAATTATCCAATAAAAAATTAACAAATGGGTATTTTTGATAAAAAATACCGATATATTTTTGTGCCCGATCAAGGATCCGATGAAAAATATCGGTTTATAATTTTTTTATTGGTTTTTGATCGATTTTTATCTGACGAAATACTATTATGATCGGAAATATCCGTTTATTAATTTTTTATCGATTTTCTCTCAGTGTATTAGTGAATGTTCCAATTGAGCAGATTAAGTTTTTTCCTGGAGTGTGGATTCGTTCTTCAGTTTCGAGTGAAAATATTCATTCGGCAATTAAGACTTTTGTGTCCTCACCCCAGCCATCTCAATTAATGACATTGGAAAAGTGAGAAAACATATGCCCAATATTTTTTCAGAGAAAATACTAAAATAATAGATTATGTCCATAAAATGACACTTGTGATCGATTGAGATCACATCTGTAAAATAGTCCAAAAGCTTTCTTACTCTAATAATTTATAAATAGCCGTAAAATTAGGAGCAAAATCATGAGGAAAAATAGACTAAAATGAAAGGTTGCATGACGTTAATTTTACAGTTATTTATTGATTGTTAGAAATTTTTCCAAATATTTTGCAAATATGCCTAATCAATCTTAAGGATCATTTTATGGTTTTCTTGTTTCTGACGTCATCAATCGAGAGTTCCGCAGCAAGAGATTAGGAGTCTTTAGAGTAGAAAATTCATTTTGTATAAGTGAAAAATTACTTTAATTTGAATAACTTGCCTGCTATTCTACGATAAAACGTTAAGTAGCTGACAATTTGCCAGTTTTGAGTCTCTCTTGCGCGGATTATATAAAATATTGAGATGCATGCGGATTTATTAACTATTACGAGTACTTAACAATTTTTAATCCCCATACACTTAATGTTTAGATTAAAAAAGATTGCTATTAAATATTTTACTCTACTTTCCGAGTAGAATTTCACTCCGAGAAATTCAGAAAGAATTCAGATACACGAATCTCTCATTCCGACAAATTTACAAAGAACTTCTTTGTAAGTTACATTTACAAAGAAATCCAAAGTTTCACCTGGCTTTCCTTCTTATTCTTTGGCGCCTTTTGTTCCTTTTCCTTCTTTTCTTTCTTCTTCAGCTTATCCTTCGGTTCTTTAGGCACCCAGCCGGCTTTTGGCGGCCTCGGTGGCGGTGGCGGCGTGTCGCTGCCTCTGGCGCAGCAGGCGCTTTCTTGCAGAAGGAAGCAGAAAACGTACAACAGGAACAAAATACTCATGCCGTACAGGTATGTAAAGAATCCCTCGTAGTAGTAGAGCGGCAATTTGTGCGTCACCACTTCGCTTATCACGTAGGCGATGCATACGACCACGAGCAGCTTCGCGTATATGAAGCTCATGATGATGAACAGCGACGTTCTGAAATAAGAAATCCGTGTTTTTGTAATCTTGGCCGTGATTTAGCCAGATGACAGCTGTCGTTTCGTAATAATAAGTAGAAGCGGCGCTAACTTAGACTAAACAAACGTCAAAAGTACGTGTTAACTCTTTGAACCTCGGCGTATCTTTAAGAATACGATATAATATTCACACGAAAAAAACATGTTCATTACATGTTCATGAGACTGATTCGTCTACGTCGTTTAATAAAATACTCTTGGGGTGATAGTTTATTTATTTTGAAAAAATAGCTTACATTTTTTTCCTTCATTTTCTATGATTTCTCATAATAAAAATACTTTTAATTTTTTCTTGCTGACACCTACTCTGATCTGACCTTTTTGATGATACTTATTTTGCATTTTGATATTAAACATTTATTTATATCTCTCTATTAAAGTAAGGCTATATTTTCAAAATAAAGAAGTAGGACTCAAAGAGTTAAAGTGAAACAGTGGAATGTCTTTCAGACGTCTCCGAGATGTCTTTCAGACATTTGTGTTATCTGGGAAAATAGTCCGTGCGCGCGCGACACGATAAGAATCGGCTGTATCTGTCGGAACGGAAGTTCCGTTCGAGCATTCGCGCGTTAAAAGCTCGTGTTCGAGTAAAACCGTTTCTCACCGTTTCCTCTGAATAATTTGCACCCTGCTACCTCGCGGTGGTAGCAGCGGTGGTGTGGTGTCCTTTCGGCTCCTATTATTGTCGACGAACGGTATAACCTCAACCTCCATGATGCCGTCACCAGAAACGTCACACGCTGAGATAACTTTAAGTGTCCTTGAATTATTTCACTGTCTTTTTTTAAGTCTAGAGAACTTTAAACGTAAGTAAAATTTATTCAGACCGACTTTTCAAACGTTACTCTCTTAAAGTGAATCAGTGAATACTCACTGATATCAGTTATGAGTATAGAACTGAGCACTTTCAGTGTTATACTTATAACTGCAAATCAGTATATATTCACTGTTTTCAGTGATGTTTGACTGATTCATTTTAAGAGAGTACCGTTCTTGAAAACATCTTGTTTTCTCTTAACTTTTCTTAACTCTATTAAATCGCAAAAAATATGAATAGAATCATATTCCATGACGATCTTTTATTTGGTTTAAAAAAAAAACATTAAGTTTCGATCATTTTTCCGAGAATTATAGGCAAAAAAGATGCGCTGGAAAGAGTTTAGAGTTTTTTTAGAGTAATTTTTTAAATATTTAGAGTTAAATGATTATCTCTGTACATTTATTTACGTGGAACCCTTTAGTCCTTTATCCCGCGGGCAATCGTTATTTTACCAATAAACGTTCACATCACTGTTACACATTACTGTACTCACTTTTTTATTTTAATTTTTAATAATTGCTTTAATTAATCCATCACTTATTGATTTATTTATTGCCGTCACAGACGTTTTACACGTAACCTACATCGCGTCCTACTTCGATTATTAACGAACGTCGACTGTTGCGCCCGCGATCGCGCGCAACCCGAGTGGTGCTATTTCTATTCCCGTCTTTCGGTTATGTTATGACGTTTGAACTCATCGAATTTTCATTGTTCTCACCGAATATAATTTCGTCCTCGATATTCCCATTTAGCCCGCGCAACACGTATTATACTCACGTGCGCTTTTTCTGCCACCGGCCACTGTGTGACGATTGTTTATAATAATAAACTTGACCGAGTTCTGTCTCGGGTCGAATTACGCGACTGGAGGGTCGCGACGACTGTGTGTTTAATCTATTATCCAAATTAAAATTCTTAATTAACATAAGTTGAGACCGCACGGTTAACTAAATTAAAAAACGAAGTAATTTGCTTCGTTGTTGGATTAGAGTGAACTTAAACATAAAGATATAGGTTAAGAGAATGCTGGATATCGACATGCATGTAACTTTGCATTGTTTTTTCATTTGCTTGTGTGCAAATCCTTGTACAGAGTGAAAGTACAAATGTCAACGCGTGTCGGAGCATGCCATATATTACATAAAAAATTGAAAAAAACTTCTTCCAATTTTTCCTTTACAAATTTTTTTTGTTTTTGACATAACATGAGCCACTCCGTCATATATTGATACTTTCATTCTGTATAAACACTTGCAATTCTAGACAATCCAATAGAAAAACAGTACAAAATATGAAAACTGCGTCATGTTGGTTTCCAGCCCTTTAACCTTTAAACGACAAGGTGGGGTTAGCGACAACCCCATTTGATACGTTTTTCAACGCAATTCACTGGAACTTTGTGATACATTTGTGCACAAAATTCAATACTGCACTGAAAAATATGTTCATACAAAAAAAATGTTCGTGTAAATAAACCACTTTTTATTTATGCTAATATAAATTTTAATAAGAAAGAAGAAAAAGAAAAAAATTTGGGGTCATATATGACCCCACCTTGCTATTCATGTTCCAAGATTTCACCTTGTCGTTTAATCCTACAGTCGTCGCGCTACTTTTCGAACACGAGTCGATGCATGGGATCTTGAGAGACCCCGATATAAAAATTATTTTATATCTTTTATGTTGAGAACTTAAATATTTTCTTTGTTTAATTAGGTTTTTGGGTTCATGTAAAATATAAGAAAAGATTGTTTTGAATATAATATTCTCTTAAAGACCCCATGCGACGACTGTACCGCTGAGGGTTAAGAACCTCAAGTTATATCACTCGCGCGCAGTCATAACTCGCTCTCAGCGAAGAATTGATGAACAGAATCCCCCTCGACGTTGGCTCACTGAATGTATCGTTCATTCGTAAAACGGAAATAATGCTGTCATTAGATTTAAACGGTACTCGTACTCGACGCCGGCTCATTAAACGTATCGTTCATTCACAAAACCGCAACAATTCAACTGTCACAGTATTTATTTCACAGACGGGAATGATTTTAAGCGAACGACATTTTGTGAATGCTACAATTTTGTTAATCTCTCGCGTTCGAGCACTGTTTGATAGAGGCGAGAGCGATTTCGGGCAGACAACATTTTTGTGGATGCTACAATTTCGTTGACTTTGGCCGAGCACTACTTGATCTTGGGCCGAGCGGCACGGACTGCTACGCGGAACGCGACGGCAAAGGGGTCGATCTTCGATAACAGTTGACCTGGTGCATTCGCTTTTAATCGACGAGCATGACTGCCGCTCGAGCATCTCGGACGAAGTTATTCGCGCCTCATCCTCATCACGCTCTTTTTCTCGCTTAAAGGTTAGGCGGTATAATCGATAGTCCACATATGTGTGTGTGTGGGTGCGTGGTGGGTGTGTATGTGCGAGTGTGCGCACGTATATGTGCACATAATGCCGGTCGCAAACTCGACGCGATCTCACCGGGAATCAATCGCGCGGGAAATGAGGTTTTTCCACGGGGAAACGGGGCCGCGCACAGCGCGCGCACGCAGCAGGGGCAGCAACGACGGCGATGCGCCGCTCCGCGTGGTGCAATTGCATCGGCTCGCTGCAGCGACGCCCGCGCGTCGCCGTCGCCACCGCCGTCGTCGTCGTCGTCGTCGCCGCGCGACGCACGTATTGCGGTGCGTCTACGTCGAGAAGGGCTTAACCGCCCTTTGTCAACGTGGCATTTCAGGGGTTGGGGCGCGGGCTTTATTGTGTCCCGCACGAGCCCGGTACACTCGTGTTAGGTATTTTTTTTCTTCCCCTTTCTCCCGGATGTGTCAAGCGCGGAGTGAAGCGCGATATGACAAAGGCGGTGATATTTCCCGCCTTGCGGGAGAGCGTGTCGGCACGGTCGTTTTTATTTAAAGCTTGCTGGGCGGCTCCTGTGTTTACTTGCGATCGATCGGATACAGGTCGCGTTAGAGTCACCAGACGTGTCCTTTAATCGCGGCTTTCTGGATTATTCCGAGGACGAGAATACAGAAGAGGGTTGTTATTTATCGCGATGCCTTTTCTTGGTGGAAGAAAATTGATTATAAGTCGGCCAATGCACCCGTAGTGAAGAGGGTATCCGTATATTGAAAAGCTCCCTTGTCCGCGCGTCTTGAACGGTGCTTAAGTTAGGTTGAAATCTAACGTGCTTTGCGACGCGTGAACTTACTTCAGACGAGTGAGGGTCGATTTTTCAACGGTGGTTTAAGCTTAGATTTAAGTCTCAGCTTTGTCCTAATAATGTATTTGGCATGTTTAAACAGAATTTAAACTGTTATTGAAAAGTTAAGCCTAAGCGTATGAAATACAAGACGCAAATGCAATCCTTTGATATTAATCAACTGTGGAACCATGTAACTATCCGTTTCTAATTGAATCGATCAGGCGGACTTTGCAGCTATTGTTCGCCACGATTGGGCTGTTGGTAGGCAAGAACGTTTCTATGACGATGAATACGTTTCTCGTCTTGGGTACTACTCGGTAGTGTTTCGGTCTGCTCATCTCATTAGGCGAATTTCTAATGTCGTTTGTGCGATCATTGAACGTGTCAGCTCTTCGTGAGTTATCGAAAATCTCGTTAGGATATATGTACCTTGGGGGGAGAAGTGCCGATGTCCTATTTCCTGTAAGTTTCTTGGAAAGCCTTATTTCTGCAGTCTGTGCAAATTCCAAAAATCTCACAACTGAAAACTGGCAAGAAACAGACACTGTTTTTTTCTCACTTGTGGTGTCAGGTATTTATTTTTAATCTTTAAACGACAAGGTGGAGTTAATAATCACTCCAATCAATATATATTTTTCAATGCGGTTCATTGAAACTACATGACATGCTCGCATTGAAGTTAGATAATTATCCTGAAAAAATATTTTTATACAATAAAAATATTTTGTTAAGCTGCTGTTTATTTATTCTAATATGAATCTTAACATACAAAAGAAAAATATAAACTCAAAAAATGTTAGTGTCACATGTATGACCCTACTTTGTTCATTCATGTATCATAACTTCGTCTGTCGTTTAAGGGTTAAAGTTCTTTTATCATGACAATTAATACAGAAACAACTGTTACTTCGTGCACAGTTCTTTCGTACACGCAGTTTTTGCAATCATAACAATTTAATGTTCGTGACTGGTAGATTCTACACGAGCAAGAGTGAGTTTGTGGCGACAGCTGCTCCCGAAGCTCAAAGTGCCGCGATAAACGAGAACACACCGGCAACAACATCGAAGAAAAGTGGCTTGCAATCTGTTCCACTACGCGGCGAAGAGGTAACGCTCCAGTCAGACTTTTTCCAGTCGCGAACAAGGAAAGAACGAGAAAATGGTTACAGTAACATGGGCATGGAACGGTCCAGACTGGCTGGTCGATATCTCCAAGTACCCACTTTCGGCGCCGGTGCTCCTCCCTGTTTCCTCGCCCTCTTATGGGTTTAACCTCGCCCCGTCTTCGTTCCGCGGTTAACCTTCTCGCGAGACTTTTGCGGAAACCGTTTTGAGAATTTAATCGTTCGCATATTTCACAGTCGGCCGCGTGGAATCTAACACATTGATTGCAAAAGTACGAGTTGCCTCGTAGGTGGTGTATCCTGAGTCACAAAATGGTTTAGACGCATTTCGGTTATGATAGGAGCCGAAGTGACAATTGAATGACAATGGTTTAGACGCATTTCGGTTATGATAGGAGCCGAAGTGAAAATATTACAGAGTATGAAAATAAATATAAGATAACGAGTTAATACACCCTGTACTGTCACTTTAGCTCCTATTATAATCGACTCATGTGCAAATGCATCAGCAGTGGCTCTCAATTTTGACATCTCGAAGCGCTGCAACTTCAGTGCTCGAAATGTGTCTAAACCGTTTTGTGACTCAGTATACAAAAAATTCTCTGTATGCGAGTTAATTCGTGTAGATTTTATCATGAAAATAAATTTTTATTGTAAGTTTCACTGAATAATAAATATAATTGATAAGCATATTAAAAAATAACATGCTGATTTGAAAATGGTGTTAACAACATAAAATTTCCTAATAATCCCTGTGACAATTGCAGTCAACGTTTTAAATAGTTTAATTAACAAGAGCAAGAAAGCCAATAACAGCCAATGCAAAAGCTCAGTTGTGCAACCTACTTGATGGTGAAAATAAAATAGAGAATAGAGCACCGAACGCACACTTGTATCAAATCTATCCAAACGTTTCCGACATTTTTCAGTGAAAAAAAAAGAAAACAATATTGATAGAATCTTCTTATTATGGATATACTACCCATATAGAGTGCAATTTAAATTTAAATTGTTAAATAGTTTAAATCCTCGTTGCAAATTCCGTTGTGTAACTCAGAAGATATTGCAGATTTAATTTGAAGTTTCAGAAGTTACTTCAAATTTTAATATAACATTTATACCGGAACACTATACTTTTATAAGCAATATCTTTATGCTCCACACAGCTACCTTTTTCTTTCTTTCCTATAAAGACTAGATAAAGGAAACTGAAGTCAGATGGCACATTTTTCAGAATTTCAAAGTTACAATTTTCTAGGCAGCTAGTTATTGTGGTTGACTGTATAGACATCATAGAGACCTTTTGTCTATCTTTTCATGTCTCTCTCTCCGCAACGATTCTATAAACTGTACATTTTCTTCTGTAATAACCGAATTACGAATGCGTACATTGCGACATGGTCATTTTGCCCTGGCGCCAGGTCAAGTTGGCTAGCAAGTCGGGGTAAAAGAAGATCACATATAAAATATGTATCTTGATTAGTAGTTCCGAGGCTTCCGCGAGAGGTCTCCACAGTCCTGCCGGATCTTAAATAGTGACCAACTTAGTTCGCCCATATGCTCGATTTTAATCATTTCATGAATGAAAATTGTTTTTGTTATTCGAAACAGTTTATCATAGACTTGCAGGAAACTTCATTCTGACTAATAACATATCACTTAAGTTTATTTACTCATGCGCGATGGAGAATATTAATATCAAATTTCGAGACGCTTAAAAGTAAACTTAGCTAATGCAGTATTTTTATTTTTAACTTTAATATTATTCAGATTTTAATGAAATTCAGAAAAGAAAATATCTATGTTTTAAAAAAGGCATTTTGCGATTTTGTTTTTACTGTTTCTCATGATAAATACGTAGACAAAGTGCATGACCGACATACCCCTTGAGCCAACTAAACCCAGTCTTTCCTATAGCCAGATGATCAGTCGAATAGTACATCCTTTTGATTCATCAAAACCTACAGCTCTTCAAACGTCCACTCACATCCTATTCTTTGCTTTCGCGATGGCAAACGAGAGCAACCGTTGCTAGTAGTTTTACGATAGGCGGTAACCCGGTTTGCATCGATTGACGTTACGGTTCTTTGACCGATGGATTTTTTCTTCGCGCGATTCTGACAATCACAATTGTCGGAAGAATTTCTTCTTCTCTTCGTTTCGACGAGCGTTATTTATGCCGCAATTCATTTTAGGTATCTCAAGCAATGCCAAACAATTATTTATCTCGCCGTCATAACACAACACTGTTTCTCGGAAATTTTTACCAAGCACTGCTGGTTTAACGTCGGATCTTGCGCGCTCTAGTCTCTCGCTGGAACGGAACAGCCGGGGGAACTCTAATTTCTCCGGATTAATTAAATTTCACAGGGGTCTTGCTCGCGATAGAGAGAGAAACAGAGAAATATCCGCAACGGAGCGGAGAGGTCGTTTTACGGCGGATACAACGCGTAGACTACCAACGGCATCAGCTCGCGAGACCATGTTAATGCAATTGCGACTGCGACTGTGTAGTAATCCGGAGACATCCATTCGTCGCGAAGGTGCATGCGGCAACGTTTGTCGTCAAATCAATATTAGTCAATTAAAAAAGTAGCGCGCCAACTGTCCGATTTATCCACGGGCTTTTATAGCTTCTGTGTCAACGTCTGCGGAGGGAGTCACCCAGACCAACCTAGATGTTCGTCGAAGTCTCGAGCAGCGTAAACAAGTACACGTATTGGCCTGCGAGAGTTCTCATCATAGGCTTGTATACATAGACACAGGCGCTTCTTATGCGAGATTTCAAGACAAGATTTGAAGCAGTATATTCCCCTTCCATTGTTCATTGCACCTTCGTCTAACTTGACTATTGGAAAAAGACGAAGTATTCAATAGGAGTCAAGCTAGACAAAGATCGAATGCTCACACTAGTAGAACATCCTTTTCTATACAGAGAGAACGATTTGGTTGAATCAAATAAATACTTCTTTGGAATAGTCCAAACGAATTTTTTGATTGATCGAACAAAATTTTGTTTGACGCAAAATATTTATTTGCGGCTTAATTCCAAAGAAATACTTTTGTCGTGTCAATTAAATAATTCGTTTGGACTATTCAAAAAAAACATTTATTTGATTCAATAAATCGTTCTCTCTGTGTGGTTAAGTTTTCGCAGCCTCTTGCGAAACGCTGAGTCTATGTATATAGGATGTTTGACAATTAATGACATCTGTTGTATGCAGGTACAACTCATCAAGTTGAACACAAAATTCTACCATTTCGCAAACAACCACGTGATATTTTGAGTTATTAATTAAAGAAGATTTGTAAATAATTATGCGCAATACGGTAGACCAGTTGTGATGACGATGTTTGCCTTCATGTTTATATATTACATCCAACTGAACAAAAATCTACTATTTTACAGATGATTACGCAGATTTTTAATTATTAATTAAGTCTAATTTTAGTTAAATTGAATTATTATAGTTTTAATTATTAATAAAGTTTTAATTATTAATGAAGTTTGGTGTGTCGCGTACGACACCCATATACGTGACACGAGCGTCACGCCGGTCGTCAAGTTGCTCGCGGGTTAACGAACTATGTCGTAAATAGAAACGCCAACCGAAACTCGACTATCTCGTTTCCATTTTGGGCCCCTGTTACTATTTCCTCACGAGCCGGCTGTTCTTACAGGCAATGCGAGGGTAACGTAGTCACGCTTCAGTTTGTGCGATAGTAAACTGTTTCCTTTAAACGAGTGCGAGATAAATCGTCGATATTCTTTGTGAGAAAAATCACACACGCTTGATTTGACTTTATTCTGCTAAAGAGGTTGAATTTTATGCATCCCGGCATACACATTGGCCCAATTATTGCACTGAGAATTATTGCACTGAGAAAAAAGTGTTTTGTATTTATGGCTATAATTATAGAGTGAAAAATTCCAATCAGGAAAACCACTTATGTAGTAAGTATGATGTTGTAGTGTTAATGAGATAAATATCTTACATGTATATTATTATTACACATTGAGAAAAAAACATTACAAAATAATAAATATTTATTCACGATTGATATTAATAACATATTCATTTCCATATATCTACATTCTTTCATTTAAATAGTATAAACAGTTGTTTTTATGAAAAACTGCAGATTTTAAAAAATTAATATTTTCCCAATTAAAAAAAAATTTTCTTTGAGTTAAAAAATATATATTTAGTGTAAGTAAATATTTATACACTAAATAAATATCTTTTTATTTTTTAGATATTTTTTCTGTGTGCTACTTTTTGTTGTTTGAACAAGAATATACAGTGGATGCCAGAATAACCATATTTTTTGCTCATATTAACCATTTTTTCCCTCAGTATATATTTTTATTATTGCGTATAGTTTTTATGTTAAATAAAATAATGTAAAAATAACAGACAATTTTTACCTACAAAAAGAATAAACGAATTGTTATTTTCGCACGTACACTTGCGAACATGGAAAGATACCCGTCGTCTTTAATGAAATTTCGGCAAAGGTTTCGAGAATGAGACTAACGAGCTACTAGTGGTGGTGCTACGTTCGCGAATGAGAGATGGACGCGGGGGTGGTTTTTAAATTATGATCTTTCTGCCTACGACGACGACTCCCTCGTCTCTACAGCGTAAGTCTTACTTTTTCGCTGGAGTCGATCGCACGTTCTTCAGTTCCATCTCTTTGTTCGCGGCGTTGTTCTTCTCGGCGTTGTCCTGTGCATTTGGCGGTGAATTTTGCGGGTTCAGAGGCCTGGTGACCGGGAGTGTCGCCGTATTGTCGCCAGCGGCGGCTGCCTCTACCTCCACGGTGGCGACCTTACAGTCACCACCACCCACCATCGTGGACTCGATCTCGTCTTGCGAGTTCCTGACGATCGTCAAAAGATGTACACTCAACGATCCCGTATTAAATCGATCGAGTTCCCTCTGCGAGCGAGCTCAAGTGCCCCTACGCGCGGTGGTCGGTGCGTTTCGGAGCGTTGGTGCCCGTGCCGCCATTTTGGTGCACACCTTGATCGAAATAAGGCCAATAGCGCAATTCCAGTGGAAATTGGACTTTATTGGATTCGATTGGGACTACAACACACGAAGGAACTTCAACCGTAAAAGCTCCCAAGCGCTTTCAATCGGTTGCCGACAATTACTTGTACGATGCCGGATTATCGCTTCCGCCGGATATGACTGCTTATCGATTCGACCAGTTCTCTTTTCTGTTTGGTATTACTGAAGCTCTTTCGACTGGAACACAAGAACAGAGCGCACTCTCTCCCGCGACATACTTGAATATGGTGGAGCCCATTTTATAAAGCGTCTTCCAAACTTTTTCTGAGACTACCGTGAAGAATCTACTATGTTGAGTCCCCGAACAACAACTGTTTAATCTGTACAATTCCGTTGTGTTCCAGTCTACGAGCAGAATTTACCACGAAAGAATCGAAAAGCAGAGGAACGGAAAGTGGAGGAACTTGCGTAGGAGAAAGAATGTGTGTTAGGATGGCACTAAAAAATGAAAGAGAAGCAGAAGGATAACAAAAAAAAAGAGAAAGAAAGAAAAAGAATGAAAGTATACGTCTGTGTGTATGTGAGATAGAGGGAAAACCGAAAGAGAGAGAAAGAGAGAAAGCGAGATAAGAGGAGATCCCTAAGGTCTCTGATCTCGCGTACTTGGTCGAACGAGCTAATGGAAAGTCCGGTGTACACACGAGTGCGCGGCTGAATCTCTCAGGATATCGGGCACTGTACGCTCCGCTGACCGGCGACCACCACTTTGAGCGTTACGATGCACCCGCGACGACAGATGACGGGAGAGACTCACCTGCCGGTTGGCTGAAGGCCCTCGCGGTGACTGCGCCCCGGCTTCGACGGAAAAGGGTGTGAAGCGTGGACACGGAGAAGGGACGAAGGGCGGATTGGGACCTGGAGAGAGAGAGAAAGAGAGAGAGAGAGTGAGAGAGACAGAAGGAGAAGGGAAGAAAGAAAGAGAGAGAAAGAGTGAGAGAACGAACAGAAGGACAGACGCGGCGACGATCGCGGTGGCAGAGGGTGGACCCGTTCAAGGGAGACAACAAGCCCGGGCTCTCTACTCGCGCGCGCGAGTCGAGCGAAGAGCGCGGCGAGAGACGAGGGCTAATTCGAGTGGCTGGCTGCCGAGTAGCGAGCGCGCTGCAATCAGTTTGGCCGTGTTGTCGGAGCGCCACGAGAATGGGGGTAGAATCACGATCGCCGCCCCCAGCATCCCGGAGACTGAGGCTGGCCGGGAGGTCTCTTCCCGGGCAACGGCAGCTTCTCGCACAAGCGCACTGCAAGCGCGAGAGCTTTTGGTCTATATAGAGCCATGGGGATGCTTCTCTCTCTTTCTCTCTCTCTCTCTCTCTCCCTCTCTTTCTATTTCTCGCTCTCTCTCTCTCTCTCTCTCTCTCTCTCTCTCTCTCTCTCTCTTGCTCACTATTCCTCCGCAATCCCTTTGCTCCACCGTTCGCTTCCTCGAGACGATGTCGCCCCACCGTCTTGGTGTCGGTGTGTAGCACGCGAGACCCCATCAGGAATCCTCCTGCGCGGTGATTCCGCGCGTTCTCAGCCGACATCGAGCGTCTAGCGTCTTCGTGCCTTCGTCGATTTTTCCGTCGTGCAGGCGACAGCTTCTCGAGATCTCTCTTTATAGCACGATCGCGTTGCATGGACGTTGAAAATCGCGACGAGGTATTCGCGGACGTTGAAAGGTACACACAACACACGCACACTGTTTCACAGTCTTTTCACGGCGCCAGAAAAGGACCCTTCGCCTTTCATTCTTGACCCTGGAAAGAACGGTGGGTCTGGTCGGGACACTTGTATGTGTGCACACGTATCTGTAATTTTTTTCACCGTAAGACAAGGTCGGCTGTATGAATTGCGTGATTATGTTTCTCGCGAATCAGTTAATTCCCTTATGCGTGAAAACAAGAGCGCTTCATTTCCTTGATTACTCCTGTGAGCTAATTTTGTCCACATAAGCGGCTGACGTAACATTTTCTCGTGTTCCCATTCGAAACCTCATCACCGATTCCCCTTTATGGTTCTATCTCTGCTCGAGCGTCTTGGAAGTAGTTTCTCTTTCAGAAATTCTCGTAACAAGTCATGAATTTTTCTCCCCGTATACAGGATGCGTCGTTTCTTTCTTGACTTCTCCACAGAAATATTTCGGGAATGGTGTCGTTGCTTTTTCAATTAGCTTATTAACCCCATAAATATTTTATATCGCATTCTCTCTCTCTCTAAGTATTTAGATTTAATTTTCGATTATTTTAAATATAGTTATCTTAGAAAGATATATAGATAATTTAGCATCTTTATGTGTGTTTTAAAAAATGCCTAAAACATTTATTTTATTTGATCTCACAGCATTTATCAAATATTTTCATCATTTATTTCCATCGACTAAAGTCACCTAAGAATAAGTTCACCTCGAAAATAGTGTTTAAACAGTCATAGAAAAGGGATCGCTATTCGCCGGCGCAACCCAAGTCGAAATTTTAGCCCTACTCTTAGTATGAACTTTTTAACAGCTGTATATTCTTAAGGATCAGCGTATGTTTAACAGATTGAAGTTCTACTTAACGCCTCTAACGTGGTAGGAAGTGCACAAAGTGCCACATAAAGATGTAGACTTTAGAGTAGCAAAATAGCCGTTAATTGAAATACTGAAGCCGAAAGTAAGATCCAAATTTCTACTTGAAAAGACTTCGTCTAGATGAAAAACAAACGAATACAAGAAGAATTTTCGTCAAGTTGAAGTCAGTTGAGGTGAATCCAAGCAAATATTCGATTCAGCCAACTAGCCAGCCAGCCAACGCTACCGTTCTCCTACGGGAGGAACGTAGAGGAACCGGGGGCGGTGGGTGGATGGCCGGTGTGGGATAGTGCTGTACGTGAGGGGGGCTGCAGGAGCGGTCAGGGGGGCAGAATACTCCGTGGTTCTGCGACCCACTGACCCGCTCGATAATGCTGCCACCGAGAGGTCACTGACCTTACTCTCGTGCGAATTTCGCGGCGGGTACAACCCTCTCGGCGCTGCCCGGTTTTTCGAGTCGAGTCAAAGATCGCCCCATCGTGCGAGTAGCAGTTCCTCGATCGCACGCGCTGGCGCTGTAACTCTCAGGGTGGCATCGTGCACCGGCATTCGACACTGCCTGTCGATCGATCGATGAATGAGTGAGAAGCGTGCGGCCAGCTTAGACGGAGATGACTGATTGTCAATTTGGAATGCTGGAAATTGGTTTTCGATTGGCCGATACGACGTCCGAGGATCTAGCGGAATTTGTTGCGCGGCCATGTACATAGGATGTCGGACGATGATGAGAAGCCGCAGTGATTGAAAAAAATTTCGTCGCTCCACGGATCTTCTCCACTATTTTCTTCGTATTAAAGCTTTTCATAAAGTAAGATCTAAAAACTTTTTTCCTGTCTTAATATTATTAAATTCAACACATTCAGCTATAGAGAGTGTGTCGATTAATAATAATAAAATTTCAAAATCATAGAGTTAGTTATTTGGAAATATTTTTCCTACTTTGAAATTTGTTGGGTCGTTTAAAAAATAGCGATGGATGAATAAGGTGTCCCATGTTATCACATCTTATATTCTATACGGTGAATATAAAAGTGATATTTTTATTTGCGACTTCTGTTCATAAGCCTAAAGGACTGCTAAATAATTTGAATTATTGAGCTTAATTTTTTTTATTTCCATAGAAAATTTTTTTATTTTTAACTTATAATTTTTATATTCAAAGGAATTCAATAAGAAAATTGTTTTAACATCAATAATTTTATAAGCTTTTAAAAAGTAAGTTTTTTTATTTTTATATTTATTTCACTTTATTTTCCAAAACTCTTTTTGCATTATATTAAAAAAAAATCTGTTCTTTAAATAGTTTATTTTTTTCCTATTGATTATATGAATACTATTATAGGAAACATATTTGATAACACTTTTGACAGTTATTGATACAGTTATTGTATTTAATATTAAATTTTTCTAAAAAACAAAAAAGTGGTTCGCCTTAGTTTCATCTTCTCCCGTAATCTTATTCTTAGCGAATATTCTTTCATACAAGGTATTTACGAAATAATTAGGCAAATTTCTAGAGTGTATTCCTTTTGTTCAAATAAAAAAAACCTATAATTAAATATGAGTAGTTGCGAAGTTATAATAAAACAAAGTTTATATTACTATTACATAGTCATAAATAAACATTGAAATTATAACAGTCAAAATGAATCCAAAGTAGACATCAACAGCAATTGCGCATTAATGTATGAGCAAGAATTGTGAGCGACTGTTTAATTTGTTCACATATTTTGTCATAACATCTCACAGGCGATAATTATTTAAATTTTTTAGTAAATGTTCTTCCAGAATTACTGGAGAACGTTCCTTTAAATTTAAGGATAAACATGTAGTTTATGCACAATGAAGTATCATCACATTTTAGCCGTCAAATGAGAAATATAATAATAATCAATAATAATTATCTAGAGATAAATTAGCAGAAAGAGGACTGGTCGTATGATCTCCTTGTTTCGCAGACTTGAATCCGATAGATTGATAGATTTTTATCTATGGCGACATTTAAAGCATTTATTGTATTCGCAGCTTATTGACAATGAAGAGATGTTTTGTCAACGCGTTATTGCATTGTGAGTCTACGGAATCGCCTGCGATTCTTTGAAATGGTGCGACAATCTTTAGTCTGCCGCGTCAATGCTTATCTTCAATCAAATGGCGGCTGTTTTGAGCATTTTTGAGCTTCTAAAATAAAAATAAAAATATTTTCACACTGAAAAAAAAAACTTTAATTGCAAAACGCTATTTTTTGTAATCCCATATTCTAAACAAAAATTCTTACTGAGAGAATATTCATCTTCTATTAAAGGAACTATTAATTCCTCCTGAATAAAGAAGAATATGTTTATTTCAAGCAGCATGACCTTTTACTAAAAGAAATTTCTATTAAGGACAAGACTTGTACTGTAGAGACAAAAGGCAAAATTCCTTTAACTTTAACAATATTGCATTTAAAATATTTTCCTTTTAGTTTTAGAGGAATCGTTTTGAGGCCATGAGACCAAGAGGATATCCTGTAAGGATAAAGTTATATTTTTTTGAGTATATTCGCGCGCGTTAGATATGTTAGAGAATGCCAATTAAGATATCGCTGTAACGAAACCGTCGTATCTATTCTTTACAAACCAATGAACCGATGAATTTATCGTTTCTCTCGCCTCAAACAACTGGAAGGCACACTTTTCTGCCGGCGGTCTGGACGTTTCTTTGTACGTAAGAGAAGAGATCTTCTCTTTGTCTTGTTTTTTAAGCGCGACAATTGCTCTCCGAGTTAAAGCCTGCTCCAGTTTTATTGAGACACACGCGTCTTTAAGCCTAACATCTCTGTTCGGCTTTGTTACTTGCGTTTTCTTCAGTTTGCCGTCTATTGTTATCCTTTTACGCGCCGATTAACACGACCAGCGAGAAAATACAAAAGATTTCTGCGGAACTGCAATAATCGAGCAATAATCCGACTCGTGTAATTGTATCAGGCGCAACAGTCCGTTCGTAGTATTTTTTTGCGTGCTGTAATATCGCGTTTCAAGGATTGCGACAAGTGAGACACTCACGCACAGCAGTATTGATTTCGAGACTCGCTGGCAGTGCTGCCACGATTCCGTGTCTCCAGAACTAAACACTGGATGAGAGCTTGTGAGGGAACGCGATGACGAGACGAAATTTATATTAGGTCTGACTACTTTGTGTTTTCAGGCAAAAACAATTCGAAAAAAGCTCGACGTTGGTCCTCTCCAGTTTTTAGTCTATAAAACAATAATGTTTGTAAACAACTCAAAATCGACAAATCGCTCGGGTTCAATCTAGCAGAATAATTTTAATTTTCTGAGCATTAAAATGTTTTTGTTAAATGTTGTATTAAGTCTTAGTGAATTGGTCTTGTTTCGTCCAAAGTACAGATATATCCAGTGGTTTAATGATATTTACCGAATGTTGGCGGAATAATTCACAGTAAAAAACATGTGTTAAAACTGATTACATTTGTATTAAAACTGATCCTTGTGTTAAAACTGATATTTTTATGTTAAATTTTTAACATACCCGTATATAAATTTAACGTATTATATTTATGTTACCCAAACATTTTATGTTAAATTAATATTTACAACATATGTAAATATTATAATTATACATTTTATATATCAGTATGAATTAAGATATTATAGAAGTTAATTTAGAAAAATATTGTTTTTGCCATCTTACGATATATATAATATCAAGTATATCTACGATCAGAATATAAGTGATGTAATAGATAAGTGACTCACAAAGGACAACATTTCCAACTATGATCCCACCTATGGTAAGCAAATTTTCTAAGTACGATATTAATTAGAAACGAATCAATTAGAGAGAGAGGGCATATTATTAAGATTTCTGGTAAAATCTCTAATAACATTATAAAAATAACGCAATAAAAAAGGAAGCAAACAGTTTTCTCTCTAAGAAAATGACATTTTTATTGTGTTAATTTGACATTATTTATAGTATGTCAATTTTACATAAAATTTGCTTCAAAATAGTGTCGGTACTTTTTTGTGTTAATTTCTGATATATTTGTATTATTTTTTAACATTCACTTTGTGCTAAATTAACACAAATTTTTTTACTGTGTTTCTTTTATGCATCTTATGTGAGTCCTTTATTAATTAATTTCTACTTTGTGGGATAATAAGTAGCTATATATCGTATAAATTTATTCGTGTAGTTAGATGCGCCAGTCATTTTAGAAGATACTTCTAGAATGACTTTTTACCTCCTTAAAAGCGAATATTAACGAGTAAGCACTGAGAGAGTAAAGCACTGGTCGGCCTTAAGTTGCTGCGTCGAGTGCTCTAGTCGCGGTATCACGACTATGTTCGATGATCTCAATTACGAAATCGTGATACGAATCCTACTTGTGAGCGTAAGAAAATCACATGAGATTCTCATTAAGCCAATTGAATAATTAACAGTCTACAAGATACACGGAATTACTTTCAATTTATTGGGTTATGTAATTTCGAATTTTTTCGGTAAAATAAAATAACTATCATTATGCCGTTATATAATTTTATAAAACAATATATGCACCGTTCTGATCTATAATCTTTTACCCTCCTTCGTATATACATTGTTTTTTCTCATAAAATTATAAAAACATAAGCCTTTCACACAGGGAAAAAAACTTGATTTAATTAACATGATAATAACCAAACCAAACATTTTTTGTTTTGACAAAGCAGAATTTCTGGTTCTTAGAATTGAATTTAATTCATAAGAGTTGCAGAAATCTGTTTTCTTCGAGCAAAACGCGTTTGGTTTGTTTACTATCACGTTAATTCAATCGAGGTTTTTATTCTCTGCGCAATTCAACTGAAAAATCTGAAATTGCTTATTACACAACCCAATATTTTTGCGCAAGCTCTTTTATATCAATTCCTTACTACGTTATCAGAATATTTTTAAGTGCTCATTAAAACAAGTCCAACTATATCCTTCGTAATATTCCAGCTACGTAACACATAAAAATACACATGGGCTTGATATAAAAAATGCTAGAGGTACATAAATATATCGGAGCTATTACGAGCTGCTTGCTTGCTGAAAGTCAGAGTCGACAGGCTCGACGTCTGCAAGGTATCGAAGATCGTAAAACGCGTAACTGCCTCGAAGCGAGTACTTCGAAAGTTATTTTAAGTCGCTCGAAGGCTCCCAGAAACTCTTTCGTGATAAGAAATGTTCTCGAGACATGATATCAGGGTTCCATGTGGCGTAATGATTTTCTGCTTAAACCGAGCGATCCGAGGATATGTTTATCCTCAATTTTAACGAAGCTTCCCTATCGAATATCACTCAGGAAAAAGCTCGCGTCTCCTTGTATTATCATCAATCTTAATGGTCGACTTGAACGTGTTGTTGCTTTTTGAACTGTTTTAAATGCTATTCTGAATGAAAATATGCAAAACATCCCCGCAAGGTTCGAGGATGCATGTCTAAAAATATCATTCCGTAGGGCGGAGACTTTGCAGCTTGCATGTACCGCGCAAGTCCGAGGGTCACTCTTCTTCAAAACTTGTATTTGTCAGAATGTACTTACTTGGCATTCTTTGGCAACATGCCATTTGCTGGACCAGAGTATGTGGGCGTGAGGCAGAGGGGCGGATTGTTCGCATTTTGTGGTACTAAAGGTTGTCTTGCGTGCGCTGGTGATGTATGCGAGCCATAGCCATCGGAATTCAGCTAGAAACACAAATTTACATATTCACGATCAAACTTTCATCTGAATTATTATGCACGCTACGAGACTACGTTGTATCGAACAAAAGAAATCGCAGTTATTGAATACCTTTTGTACGCGTGTTATATTGTATATTGAGAAAAAAATACTCAATCTCTTCAAAGACAAATTTACTAAAATCAGAAGAAAATTAAATAATAAGAAGAAAATTATATAATTTTAAAGTGAAATAAACATGACATCTGCCAATCATGTGATCAGATTTCCTGTTTGCTCGTGGAATTTTGTAGTAAATATTTATTCGCAGTACTGTTCTTTATATTCAAATGTAAGTCAGTATTCTTGGAAAGATTAAGCTTACTCAAATTTTTGTTATTTTCGGTGTCATCTATTTTTTTTTTTTAATCAAATAAAACATTAGCAAGTTTATGAAAGTTGATCACTGCGAATATAACTTTTATTTCTACCTCATCAAGGAAGCTTTGTGTGTGTGTGTGTGTGTGTGTGTGTGTGTGTGTGTGTGTGTGTGTGTGTGTGTGTGTGATATTATCTTTTTTATATCTACTTAGTGTTTAATCTTCTATTTAGTAAATTAAAAAATGTAACATGTAAAACTTCCTTCTAACGAGGCAGTAATAAAAATTATACCCGTAGTAATACTTGCATTCATTTTGTTAAGTCTATTAATGTTTCTCGTGATTAAAAATCTAAGTTTCTTAAAATGATAATTCGTACACATAGAAAAAATTACTATATTATTAAGAAAAATAATTGTTTAGGTTACTTTCTTTCTTTTAAGTAATAGTTATCTTCAATAAAGAATATTTTTTAATAATAGCCTTAAAATATACTTATCATAAATTTTAGAAGAGCTTATTATTATTTTATACGTGCTTAAAAGAACAATTAATTCTCTTTACAAGAATATTGTAAAATTTTCGTTATCGAAAAAAAAGTTGGTTTGGTTATGTGTAGTAAATAAACCGAATTTCTGTTTTTATTTAATGATTTTCACTCAAATATTAAACTTACTCGAATTCAGAATATATTTGGAGTGAATTTGATATTTATGATGAATTTATGATAGATATTATAATAGTATTCTCTTCTGTGCGTATACTTTTTTATTATTTTAACAAAAGTAGTAGTAACAATATGCGTATATGGTTATTTTCACTGCCATTACACATACATTACTTACTATTAGTAAGTTTCTAGTAAGTTACTAGTTTAGTAAGTTACTATAGTTTCTTGATTACAATTATTTAATTATATAGTTGTAATTATAAATACTAAGCCTTTTCCTCTCAGTGTAAAATGATTCCCCTCACAATAGTTATGTCACTATACTATTTTAGTCACAGATAACAAAAGGTTCTCCTTCACAATGTACCGTGACGTTTAATTATTCACCTTGACGACGGTGCCGATCAAAGAATCCGGTGGCATTTCCGGTGGTTCGGGTATTACGCCTGGATTCGTTTGCGCGGGATAATCATTGTGCAAATTGGGCTCCTTAACAGGAGTACCGCCGTCGAGTCGTTCCATATCCAAGCTATCTGTTGGCGTTGGTTGATTGAGCAAACGCTCTTTCATCTCGTGGATGTATGGACACCGTTGCATCTCTTCAGAATCTTTGTCCCTCTGACGATCTGGGGAAAAACGAGAACTACAATCAGAGATACTCGGGTTGTACACGCGCCTGTTTCTTTCAATGATACAGAAATATAGAAGACTGAGGATAATGAAAGTTTATTATTCTCGTGAAATGTCATAGACACATTGACGTAATCATATCTAGCAGATAGTGACATAATCGCATGAAACGTTAAACTTGCGGTAAATCGTATACACCTAAGTACACGCACTAACTATTGCTGTTAAGCGAAAGGAAGAAATTTTCGAAAGTACATACACCCAGAAAAAAAATGGCTCATTTCATTAAAATTATAGTCATTTTCGTTGCCAGTTATATTAAAACACATTATATAGCTTTAAGATATGTGCAATTAATATAAAAGAAATAAGCCAATAAGAACCAACGTTAGTTATTGTATTTGTACGACTACAGTATGAAAGAAAAAAATATCTAGGAAATAAAAGATATTTATCCAGAGAATATTACTAACATATTTTTATTTCTTTTAATATATATAAAATATTTTTCAATTAAGGAAATATATATTTCAAAATCTTAGCTTTTAATGAAAGCGATTGTTTATTCCATCTAAATAAAAAAATTACATATAAGTAAATATGTCATTAATATCTACTAAATGAATTTTTTTTATTTGTTTAGATATTTTTCTCTAATAGCGACAAATTTTGTTTCATATGATTAAACGCAGAGCACTCATCAAAATAATAATACGTTATGAGTGCGTATGTTGTATTAAAAAGAATTTGTTATAATCACACAAATAACAGCGTCGGCTTTTATTGGTTTATTTATTTTTGTATTGATTGTCAACTATATTTTTATGTTGTTCTAATAAAAAAATGGTAGCAGTACAAATATAAAGTTATTATCACTGACACTATAATAGCAGTCCCGGTACAAATATAGTTATCCTGACCGCAAAATTATTTCACTTTATATTCACAATTATAGTCACGCGTAATAAGCACTTTATTCTTAGTGTACGTGAATTTGTATTAAAGTCGAAGTTTGCACAAAAGTTATTTTAATTTTTGCGATATTAATACGTGACATGGCAACTGTTAATAACATTCCATCAGACTTTGATCCATTCCCGAGACTCTATACTCGCAAAGTTGTTAAATTTATACGAATTCAATTCAACTTGTGGACTCGAGCGACTCGAGCTCTGCGCACTATCTCACCGAGCTATTTCCGTGAACTGTTTCGCCGAACTTACTTAAAGCCACAGTGCCCATAACGCACACCCGCGCACTTAATATTCGAAAGAGAGGCGCGAAGAAAAACCCGATGAAGGAGATCGCGGAGAGAACCGGCAACGCGATAGTGCAAACGCGATCGGATCGGTACTGTCTCAGAAGGAGGTCCCATCGCCGCATTAACTGGCTCTTGGCTCTCTCCCCATAGCAGAGATCGCCAAACATGGAGCTATGATTGGTGCGCTAGTGCGCCTCGGCTGGTCACGTGCGTACAACTTTTCACGTGGATGTTCTTCAAGATGCTCGACGGTCAAAACCAGAAAACGTTATGAACGTTACGATGAAATTATGATTTAATTACGTCGGCACATTGACAGTCGGTAGGGCAAAACTACGTTTTCTGCAGATTGGTGATGTTTAGCCGACAGGGTAAAATTAAGCTTTCAAAATTTGCAGTTAAAATTTCGCATCATAATATTATATATTTTTTTGCAATAATTTTTATAAACAATTAATATCCCTCGAAATTTCGCTAGTTATACACGACTGCGCAACGCAACGTCGGCTGTTGATGCATTAAATATATAGGCGAAGATAGGCAAAGTATTTATATGCGCTAAAAAGAATGTTTAATTTAGTAAACAACGAAACAAGTCAGAGTGTTATGTAGCTGAGCATTACATTAAGAAAAGAGAAATTGTTAATTGCATTGCAAATTGTGTTCTAACAGAAAAGCAGAAGCGCTTACTACAAAAATGAATCTTCCGACTATAATTACTTCACCGTACAATTGTTTATATATCATAATTACTATCACCACATACAATTATTTGAGACTATAATTACTTTACTATAATTACTATACGATTGTTTGTGACTATAATTATTTTACTATACAATTATTTGCGACTATAACTATATGGTGAAATAATTATAGTAAAAAAATTTATTTTTAAAGTAAATGCTACTATAGTAA
Source organism: Odontomachus brunneus (assembly GCF_010583005.1). Classification (NCBI taxonomy): domain Eukaryota; kingdom Metazoa; phylum Arthropoda; class Insecta; order Hymenoptera; family Formicidae; genus Odontomachus; species Odontomachus brunneus. Next base: position 2,131,619 of record NW_022639500.1, on the reverse strand, counting down.
AGTTAATAATAACTTATATGTATATTGTGCTGCTATTTTTTCTGTTAAAACAACAAAAGGATATGATTAACGTTGTAAATAACCCTAATTTTTTCATATAAAAATTAATAACTTTTCTCTTACACTGAGAGAAAAAAATAATTAGAATAACTATAATCTCACTATATTTTATAGTTTATTTTGGTCTCAAGCATATATTTATAGTTCATCTAAACATGAAGATATAGCAGAATGAACACAGATTTATAGTCACCATTTTATTACTCTATGTGTATAATAAAGCACACTTTGGGAATATAGTTACATATACCTATATTTGCCAAATATTCCAATTGTATTGACTATATAAAATAGATAATTTCTCTTACCATTCAATATTTGCTACCTTACTATACTTTTTATTTCAAATAATTATAATTCTTGGTAAAAGTTTTACATAGGTCAATTATACTATGCTTATATTATAAATATTACAAACATTATGATGACATTTACTATAAAAATAATATTCCTAACTATAATCTTTTTACTATGCCATTATAGTTCCAAAAATCATACATTTTTCTCTCAGTGTAGTGTAAAGGAGAATTCCTTGGTAGAAAAGCAGAAGCCAATCAGAACTCGCACTGGTAGTCGATAATTTCTGTTTTTCTTCCAGCGCGGGTTCCAGATTGGCTTCTGCCTTTCTGTTTTCTGCTAAGGTATGAATTCTCCCTAACGCTCATCCATATAAATTATTCATTCAGATTTATTTCGTGTGTTGTTTGTTAAATCAATCGTGTGTGTTCGATGTCTATCGAATTATTTTCAGTAAAATCATATCAACCTACGTATCGGACTCCATGCTGATTATAAAACTGTATTCGTTAGATGTGGAGCATACGCATACGGCTCGCTTCGAATTGCTGCTCCGCGGTGAAAGGGCGGTGGGAGTTTGGAGACGGTTACTGACCTATCTCACGGTAACAGTCTATCTTTGCAAGGACGAGGCGAGTGCAAAATAGCATCAGAGACGGGCACACGAAGTCGCGGTGTTTTCATGAGAGTAGTCCATACGAGAAAATACTCCAAAGTATTCTTGGCATATATCTACATGATGCAATACAAAAATGACGCTTCTCAATATTCCTCTTAATTTCATATTCACTTCGTCAAATATCTCCGATCATTTGATTTCGCGTCACGCATTGTTAAATTTCAACTTGCTCGAGTACGAGTGAGACAGAGTTTATAAGCGAAAACTCCCGCAATAACTGGCGTAACCAACTCGAATACAACGTCGCGATATTCTATCTTCTTTTTCCGTTTTTCTTTCTCACACATACACACAAATATTCTTTTTCTCTCTTTCTACCTATTTTCATCCCTTGCTGAAACTGTGCACACACACACACACATATATATATTTAGAAATCCACGTTTTGCCGAGAACGGTAGTTTTAATTACGACCCGCTTGCGCAACTCAACGTTATCTTCGTTCTTCTTTCAATGCGCTGCGTTCCCCGTACTCTCTCTCTCTCTCTCTCTGCCTTTCTCTGTCTTTTTCTCTCTTTCTCTGTCTGGAACATGATGCTTTTCCCTCTTCGTATGCACGCGGATACACGCACGCACGTACACGTCAAGCACAGAATTATTTCTATCTTCCTTTCATATTCTCTCTCTCCCTCTTTCTCTTTCTTTCTCTCTCTCCCATACCACGAAGACGTCTCCGGGCGACGTTCGTACGGAACGACGACCGATTTTAGATATCCCATACCGTCGACGAGCGACGTGATGGTGGAACAATCGATCGCTGAAACGTGGGTGATAATAAATTTGGAAATGCCTTGAAGCTACTTCACAGACTGCTGTTGAATTTACGTTCCGGTAATATCGTTATTATTTATTTATCGTTATTATAGATGGAATTCGCTAAATCATAGTATTCATTGGTTCCCAATAAAAATACTCGCATTTTATTGTTTCATTTCTTACATTGTGGTGATTTTGACCTGTAGAAATAAAATTTCACTGCAACATCTGTAGTATATAAATTCGTTAAACGCTGTACTATACAACTTTCTGTACTTATAATGATAGAAGTAACGGCTTCCAGACAGTGACACTGCCTGTATTTGCCAAATGCATCAATAAAAGTAACAGTCACTATTATTAATTGATCCTTTAAATAAGATTTGATTAATTAGAGTATTATATTTATAACTATACTACACCAGTTATAAGTATAGCATTTCAATGAAGAATACACTGATTGTACTTTAGAGATCAGGATAGTTAATTACTCCAATTTATCTGTACCGCAAGTATCCAATAAATTTACACAAACACGACGTACTTTAGTATTGTAGTTTTAATCTCACATAAAAATGTAATCTTGTCCAAAACTGTTGGACATGGTGAAATAGGTGAGAAATTTAAATTTTCGCGAGACAACGTGCAATTCCAGTATCCCTTCTGAGCGGTTAAATCGCGGGTGGGACTCGGTGGACTCGTGGATGTACTTGATTTCAAATAAAAGCTGCATCGTGATTATACACGCGCATATGCGTACACGTGTGCGAGTTACGTTATGTCAGCGAAGCAACACGTACCGTACCGGAAGGGACTGGATGAATGGAGTTTACGTGAACAACGAAGTCGTGAATATCACGAAGCCTCGAAAACGAAACCGCAGAGTGGCATAATTATCACTGTCGAGACACTCGGCTTGAAGTACGCGAAAGTACGTTGAACGCTGCGTATTGGCATTTTAATTGTACGACTTGTTTCCGATATTTAGATTGAAACACATGTGACGGATATATCAACGAAGAGCGTTTCTCAAGAGGCCAAATATAATTCACCCAGTTATTAATACATCGCGCTGGAAATAGCTCGAAAAGCTATACGGTCGTTATTTATTATTGGTTATTATCAGGTTACTGTCCCATAAACGGGGTATAAGAAACTCAGAAATAATAATAGAGAATCTTTTTTTTAATTCTCCGAGGAAAAAATTAACAATTAGCGTCAAATTCTTCCCGAAATCAATTCGCGTCAAATTCTTCCCGTCGCCTTATTAGCAAATCATAAAAAAATAAAAAAACCAATAAGCTATCAACGTTACTATTTAAAGTACAATCAGTGTACTCTTCGCTGAAATGCCGTATTTATAACTTATAACTTGTGCGTTTCAGTTATAAGTATAGCACTGTAAGCAGTGAAATCTCGCTGAGGAAATCAGTTAATAATAGCGACTATACCCATTATTGATGCACTTTACACAGACAGTATCATTGCATGCAAAGCGCATAGGAGTCGTCAATTCAATCGTCACGAACGCAAAAAGTTGGATTTAGTACAGTATATAACGAATTTGTGTATATTAACAAATCTTACAATGAAATTTTATTTTCATTAGTCAAAATCAATGAGAAATAAGAGCAGTAAAGTGGGAGCGTTTTCATTGAAAGCACTGGTGCAACGGCTAGTTTACACACGAGGTAAAAATCATCAGTTCTTACTAATTTTGACCTACTGAATTCAAGTACAACAAGCAGAATGTTATATTAATAAAAGTTTTAGAGATGCACGACAAGGAACTCATATGTATTTTCCTACGAAATTAATATTATTTTTACGTTTGGCAAATCTACAAAAATATGTCAACACTGCTATGCTAAAGTTAACATTTTCATGATGACACCACTCTCGATTAGAAACATTTTATACTCAAATTGTTGATTTTATTATCCTGCCAGGGTGTGGTTTATTGACTGGTTCCCTGAGTGAGTTCGCTTTAGCTAGGAACTTAAAGGGGAGTGGTATCTTATTATGAAATGAGTTTTTCTTTTTCCTAACGTTATGCTTTAATCATTGTTAACAGTGTCGTTTTGCAAGTAGAACTGCAATATGTCACGCACAAGTGTATTAATAGAAGTAAATGTTTTTGTTACACAATAACGGTAAACGATTTTTGTTATACTTGTAGTGAATTTACGTTACAGCGAAATAAAAGTGCAAGTTAATCCCACTGACTCGCAAAGCGCAAGAATTGTATTTCGGATGCAAAGCAGGAGATGACGATAAGATTTGGGCTTCTCATATTTGTCGTGAAACTTGTACATCAACCTTGCAATACTGATTAAAGGGTAAAAACTAAACTGTGTCTTTCTCAAAAAATGTTACGAAACTACATCTTTTTGTCTTTTTCAGAGCGTTCGGATTATGTGAAAAATATAGCAAATGCGCTCTATAAGCGAAGGAGTGAAAAATTGTCCAGTGAAATCGATGAATATTCACTGATCATCGGTGAAATGGCCTGACTCAATCAGAAACATCTGTATTGATCCTTAAGGGAGTGTTATTCAACAGTACTGAACGTTCACTGCACGATGTCACAATTACCCCGATTAGCTGTCGGCGAGAGGACGTGTCACCACATTGTGTCTGCAGTATCCACCGGTGCACTCGTGCACAGTCTCGAGATGCCGATATCGGGCGTCTCAGAGGCGCACCGGCGTGCCTACATCGCGGAAGCTTTCACGATGACCGAACTCGCGGCGAGACTACGCGACCGGGGTGACAGGGTGAGAGACGGTCACGTTGAAACATACACACACGGCGGGCGAGGTTATCGCTTGCACCCCCGCGACGTAGGCCCCGAGGGATGGGGGTGAAGTAGCGCGCGCGAGAGCGAGCGAGTGAGCGTCACAACAAACGGAAGTCGGAAGTAGCCTCGGATCGATTTTAGCCCCGGTCGGTCGTGGACCTCGAAAAAGCGGCAGCCTCGTCGAGGCGCTGCCACGGCACCCGACACGAAACACGGCCAGACTGCGTGGCGACCACCTGTGAGCTTCCTACCCGGCGCCGGCGTCGCGACGCCCACGTACTATCCATCGACCGACCCGCTCTACGCGCCGCGGCTTCGCTGTAGAAGCCCGCGACCTCGCGTTCCCGGCGTCGAGTTGGTCAATGACACCCGCTCTTTGATATATACCGTCGGTAATTTTCTGTCCCGGTAAGAACCACCCGCGTGCGCACTGGGAAAGAAATATCGAAAAATTAACAAATATTTATCAGGCAGTTACCATCAACATATTTACTTAAATCTAAATTTTTTTCATTTAAACCAAATATTGTATTTGTTTACTCGGTTTAAGTAAGCGATACTCGGTTTAAATAAAGAGGATTTTGGTTTAAGTAGATACGTTAGTGGTACCTGATAAATACTTTTTAATTTTTAATTTTTTAAGTATTTTTTTCTTAGTGCGTATATCGTTGCTGGAAACTCTCAGGATCGATTTTCCCAATCTCTTGATAACCTAATAGTTAAATCATATATCCGACTTTAAGTTTCTTTCAAATCAGATAAAAACGGACATACACTGAGAGAAATTATCTAATAAAAAATTAACAAGCGAACATTTCCGATTAAAATATCGATAAATTTTGGTATCCAATCAGGAAACATCCGATAAGAAATATCGGTTCATAATTTTTCTTATCAGTTTATCTGATGAAATGCCATTATGATCGGAAATATACGATAAAATTTAATCAGATATTCTGATCAGATGTAAAAATTGGTCGGAATTTGATCGGAAATAATCGTTTGTTAATATTTTATCCGATAATTTTTCTCCAAAAAACCACGTAAAAAACCAGTGTATGATTAAACCGTTATAGCTTACGTTGGGAAAATCAGCCTTTATAGTTCTTCAGAGTCGCTTGGCGACTCAGGTAGCGCAAATCGCGACGTTGAAGTTTCGATTCGTTCGATCTTAATGCGACTTTCGCTCAAGTCCTCCTTCAGCTCAGAAGGAAGAACGTTTTAAGCACTGCAGAATTGAATCAGTCAATTCGAAACAATATTGGATTTATGGTATATATTGGTACAATATTGGATTTAACTGGTGCAAAGTTTGCCGCCACTTTAGCAATCTTGCGTAGATGCGTTGCGTTGCAAAGACGCTCCATGAAATATCATGGAGTGAAATATAAAACAGAAATGTTGACTCTTAGAGATATACAAACGGATAAAACATTTCCACGCGGCACGATTCTGTCACGATCGACATCAGTCCGATTGTAGTTCCGTTGCGCAGTAATCACTATAATTGCACTATAATTGTAACAGTTATTTCACTTCCGTCTACGGGTCCGCTATCTTGGAAATATTTGTGCCGGACTCACTTTTAGCTCTATGCATGTTCACGATATTCTTCGCAATCATATACAATGATTTTGTGTATCTATACTTTGTTAGAGGAAAGGCTTCGATATTCATTCTTTTTTATACATAATTTCCAATTTAATTATGCGAAAATTTAAAATTAAAAAATTCTAAACTCAACTTTGAATTTTGTCATTGTTAAAATATTTATTAATCAATATGGGAAATATGAGGATACGATAGAAAAACGACTAATATTCATTTTTTTAGTTTTCAGTTTCAGGATTTCGTAAAAATTCAAAATTAAAAAATTTTGAATTCAATTGTGAATTTTACGTCACATTGGTCAAGATAAAAACAACATTCATATTGAAGATAAATAATCATGAAACTGGATTGTGATTTCAGAATTACAGTAAAGGACTAATTAAACGATGTAGCAAATATAGTGCATATTCTGAACTATTCATACATTGTAAAATTTCAATAATTTATAAGATCCTTCGAGATTTAACTTAGATTTATGGATCACTAATTGATCGAGATTCTCATGTTAGAGATGTCTCTTAAAAGGTTATGAGATGTATATAAATGAAAACGAAGAAAGAGTAGAGGCAAAGCGAGAGAACGAGCCAGAGTTAGCCGGAGAGTAACGAACGTTTAGTTGTCAAGTTAGTTTTGTAAGAGGAGAAAAGGTATTAGTCGGAGGGATACGACCAATTTATAAACTCTGCGAGCAAGGGACTAACGAGTAACTTTGTAAGCAAATAAAACATTTTTTTGTTCGACCTAACCAAATATTTAAATCTTACAAATTCAGAACTGAGGAAATCGATATGGGAGTTCTCCGTGCCTTCTTACCTCCATCGTGAATCGTATTAATCAGGGATGAGTCTTTAAGTACGTTGTGCTTGCCACAGTCGAAGAGCAATTTAGCCGCGAGCACAGTTTAAGAAGCCACGATCATCGATTTAACCTACACCAGAGTACGTAGCACCAAATCCATTCACGCAGCCGATATTAAATCGTCGTCGTTGATGCTTCCCTTCGAGTTCAATGAAACGCGTCTTCTGTCTTCCGAGCCGATTGAGTCACGCGCGATCGATCAATTTGACATCGCCCCCGTCAATCTCGTATCGCGAACGATAGTCGGCCGTGCATCGAGGCGCTTGCGTTGCGCTGCGCGTTTCGCGCGCGAATAATCCCGGCTCTATGATGGACGCGCGATTTACCCATCGGAATCCTTTCTCTTTCCGAATCGCGCGGCTCGGTGGTGGGCGCGCTCTCGCAAATCGAGGCGAGTTACTCGCGGCAATGCACGCGAGAACATTTCGCGCAACTTTTGTCCCGGCGTTAAATATGGACACACGCGGCTCCCGCCCGTTCTTGGTACTCTCGAGAGCAGCAAATTACGTTTACTCAATGCCAAATCAACAACAGCGCGTCGTCCCTCCCGTCGCGAAGCAACGGCTCAATGCTGCGGCCGTTCGGCCACGTAAACACACGCACAGTGTGCGCGCGTGGCGCTCGGACCCGAATGAGTCCTCTCGTTTTTATTCGGCGGTCCTTGACTCGATTTTGGGTCGTTGCGATATAAACGCAGACTGGTCGATAAGTTCAAGGTTCGCGGCGCGCGGCCGAACCGAAGCCTCGCGCATTTATCAGCTCGTTAACCGCTCCCCCTTTCATGCACGCCTCGAAACGCACCTTTTCCCTCTGCGGGCGTGCGCGCGCGAGATTAATTAGCGCGATCAGGCGTAAGAGTTCTGCGAAACGCGCGTTCTCTTCAAATGTATAGTTTTGACGAAAGATCAAATAATAAAAGATCAAATAATAAACGTAATAAATTCTGGTGCTAGAGAGAATCTACTATGAACTTTCTGTGCTTAGTTGAGTAAAAAATTAATTTAACCAAGCTACATAAATGTTATATTAATTTATATTGTACAGAGTATCTGACGCAAGACACACAAGACTACGTGTGTTAAGTCAAACTGAACAAAAAATTCCTCCACCATTTTTTGAACAACCACATAAAATTTTGAGTTTGTATTAATCAAAGAAGATTCGTGAATCATCACGCGCCTTACGATGAGCCGTGATAGCGACTTCGGCTGTTGTGTGCTTGTATATTAGGTGAAACTGGACAAAAAAATCCTCTACTATTTTGCAAACAACCATTTAGATGTTTAGTTTTTAACTAAAGAAGATTGAGTATAGTATCTGGACGTAATTGATGCCTCAATCTTTTTCGAGTAAAAATTAAATATCTACGTGGTCATTTGCAAAATGGTATACACACACACACACACACACACACACAGGATCTTTTTGTTCAACTTGACCTAATACACAAGCGTACGACTGTAGATGTCTATTATAATTTATTTCTCGCATTACGCGTAAAAATTTGCCAATCTTCTTTAAGTAATAACTCAAAATTTTACATTGTTTTTTGGAAAATGGTAAAAGAATTTTTATTCAGTGTAACCTAATTTATCTACACACGTGGTCTTGCGTCTCTTGCGTCAAATACCACATATATTTTAATTGTATGATATATTATGAAATAATTTAAATTTTATTTCCGTAGTCTCTTTCTCTCTCTCTCTCGCGCGCATGCGCGAGAGAATATATTATAGCTTTTTTCATATATAAATTCTCAGATGAACTTTTTATGATTTTCACATTTTCACAACGTGGGACAATCGATAATGGAAACTGTATAATTTTTTTTAATAAATTTGTGAAATAGATATACTGAATTAATCATTAAATTTTCATATAATAATGTAAAACTTTTGCACACTAATGCAGCTACAAATTTACTAAAACTTGCATTCAGATTTTTATGTTGCATTTTTGCATAACATATTGTTTTGTGCAAACTTCGGTCATTCTTTTCGTAATTCTATTTCGTTATTCTATGTGATAAATATGAATGCCACATAAACTAATCGTAAAAGACACAACTTTTACAAATCTATTAGTAAAAGTGCTGATACATTTATATACATCTGTATAAGTCCTAATAGTGCAGGATTAAATTGTCAGTAAAATTCAACTTGCTAAAAAGAATTGTAAATTTTCTAATAGTAAACTTTAATTCTTTTTATATGTATATAAAAAAATAAATATAAATGTATATAAAAATAAGGCTTCTCAATAAAGTGTCCATTATAAAAGAATATGCAATTACCTGAGAAGGATTTTGATTAAGTAAAACTATAAAAACTTAGCAAAGACAGTAAAGACTAATTTTTTAATAATAAGTTCAATTCTTAAAATGTAAATAACGCATTTTTGAGAGAGAGAGAGAGAGAGAGAGAGAGAGAGAGAGAGAGAGAGAGAGAGAGAGAGAG
>NW_022639500.1:2034074-2122007 GCF_010583005.1 Odontomachus brunneus | reverse complement strand
GAGAGAGAGAGAGAGAGAGAGAGAGAGAGAGAGAGAGAGAGAGAGAGAGAGAGATGGAGGAATAATAAATTAAGGATAATATGCATACAAAGCTCTATAAGCTTTAGTGACGAATGTATGATGTTTATTATCCAAATTTTCTCATTAATATTTTTCTCATTTACAGAATTCTGTAATAATTTTTAGTATAAAATTCTCTCCATGTATCCCTTTCTCTTTCTCTCACATTACTGTATTTCGCGATATTTTTGCATATTTCGCGATGATTCTCATGAAGCCTTCAGACCCATTACGATGCACGCCATACGATGCCATTTCTATTACTAGTCCACCACACGCAACCAACTTGAAAATCGATATAACTGGTATGCAATTGTTTCGTTAGAAGGTCATTGGCCGAGAAACTACGTATAGAGTAGCGATGCGCTTTTAACTCAGATCAAGAGCCAAGCCATTAATCCTGTAATTGGCAATGATCACTCACGAAAACAGAAAAAAATTGCGAACGCATAATCTCACACTGAGAGAAATTATCTAATATAAAATTAACAAACGAATATTTCCGATCAAAATACCGATAAATTTTTATAACCCATCAGGGTACCCCATTAAATTTTATTGGGTACTTGCGATTATAATGGCATTTCATTAGATAAACTGATAAAAAAATTATAAACCGATATTTCTCATCGAATATTATCTGATCGGATACAAAAATTCGGTATTTTGATTGGAAATACCCGTTTGTTAATTTTTTATCGGATAATTTTTCTCAGCGCACCAAGCGACAGCCGTGAAAAATGCATTTTTCACGTGACTCATGCACAGTCATCGAACGCAGGATACATTCGATAAAATTATAGTGAAAAATTTGGAAAAATTTATCCGCGATTTTTTCTTAATTAAAACCAATTTGTCTAAGATTTAGAAGTAGCATTTTCTGTAGCCAACATGCATAGTCATCGAATGCAAGATAACTAGTAAAGTCTTGTTGAAAATTTAAAAGAAAATTTATCCGCAGTCTCATTTACTACATACACACACACACACACACACACAACAAGATTTGCCATCGACGAATTGAAAATTCGCCTCGACCAGTGGTCACCGCAATATTCAATCAATATTCCGGTTTCGCAACTTCGCAGTATCCGCGTATATTTGCCAGAAAATGCCAAATTCACATTCGCTGCTACGCCGTAGTCGCTGCATCATCTACACACTTCATATAACCGCGACGTCAGCATCGACGTTATCAGCCGTGATTAAGCCTTACCTATTTCCCGCGCGATTCACGACACCGACGAGATCAGCAAAGCTTCCCGGAAGTCGACGCGCATACAACGGGCACAAGCACGTGACACAAATCGCACGGGCGATTGCAGCGCGCATAACACGCGATTCTCAACACAAGAGAATCGGCACACCGTACATATACAGGACACTGCTAAAAAGCTCACATACGCGCAGGCATACTCACTCGTCCATTAACCGAGAAGGCAACCCCGTACCATGGGCAAGACTCGTCCCTGACCCCCGAAAGTCGTCTTGAGGGTGGTATGACTTCACGTCCAAGTTCGAAGCTCTCTCGCGGATATGTGTGTGTATCTATGTATGTTGAGCTTCCCGCGGATCCCCTCAGCGTCGATCGTTTTCGCGTAACGAAAGACGAGTCTCTGCTAAAGCGGGTCAACGTGGCGCCGAACGTTCGTTGCCTCCGAACAACGTGCTCGCTGTTGGTCGGCGTCGACCGGATGTAAACAAGAAGCCCCGAGCTTGCGCCCTTACTTGCAAGCTCCCGCCGCTCTTTCTGTCCTTTCTACCGGACAACTTCTTCGTCTTCCCGCCCGGCGTCTCTCCTCTTTGCTCCTTCCTTCCTTCTCTGTCCCTCTCTCTCTCTCTCTCTCTCTCCTCTCCTCTCCTCCTTTCCTCGCGCGGGTGTTGCGTGGTCCTTCGGCGTGTGCGTGCACGACTTCTTGGTCCTCGAGGAGCAGCAGTAACGCGCCGGCCGGCTGATCCGTTTCTCCCTCAATGTCTCTGTGACACTGCACGGCTGCCCATGGCGGTGTAATGGCGACGCTTAGTTGGTTATGGGGGTCGCCGTGCGCGCGCGAAGCCACCCCCATGCAATGTAGAAAGGCGATCAATACCGAACTCCCGCGATTCGCTTTTCCACCCTGTGGACGCTTCCCTGTCCCTCTTCGACGTACGGCGTACTGTTGCGTCTGTTGTCGTACGAAGCGGCGTGTGCTCGTAGAGACGATGCCGACGATGGTGGTGTCGGTGGATGCTTGGAGGTGGTAGTGGTGGCGATGGCGGTGGTGGCGGCAGTGGTGGTGGTGGTGGTGGTGGTGGTGGTGGTGGTGGTGGTGGTGGTGGTGGTGGCTGTTGCGTCGAAACTACCTCGTGGAGCGTGTCTCGCTTCACCGGCTGCGTAGGGTAGATAGAGGCTTCAGGGTTATTACAGGTGGAATGGTAAGGTTAACGCGAGGAGACCAACCGGCGCGCGGTCTTTGTTCTTTTTTTTGTGGTCGTGAAGCTTACGGCGCTTCAGTGCAAGAGTGTGAAATGAGCTGCCAAGGGGTAGCAGCGGCGAAGAAGTGGAGCACTTTGTCCGAACGAAACTTCACTCGACTCTGCGTACAGTCAGGAGCTTAAGGGGATGCCACAAAGTGGACGACAAACTCCAAAAATGTCGATAACGTAGAAACGATCGCCCATTAACACAATCACGCTTTGCTTTCTCATATTTCCTGCACATGTAGGTCTTATGTAAATATTTATTGTGCTCTGTTTTACTATATTTAGCGAAAAACATAACCATGCACATGTAGAAATCCTCCTGCAAACTATTCGTATATTTTTAAACTTTTGAATTCAATTGTAAAAGTAAGTACAGAGCAATGTTTTTTACAACTTTTCCGGACAGAACAAATACACACACGTTTGATATGTATGTAGCTGGGAAACTTTTATCATATTTACACTGACTGACTGACAGCTCAAAAAGATAATTTTGAAATTTTTTATAATATATTGTGACAATGCTCCAGTTCATTTCTGCATTGTGTTCACTTTTTTCATTATGTAAAAATGTTTATAATTCTGTGAAACCCATACGTCGTAAACTTTGCAAATAAAAGTCAGTATCTTGCTAGCAAAATTTCCAAATATGACATCCCCTTAACTCTACCAAAGTAACGTGAATAACTCTTACTCATACTGAAAGCCTCAAACTCCCCCTTTAGTGTTTACCTCATCAGCCACTGAAATGGATGCCAGTGCTTTCTTGTGAAATGTTACTTGAATGAATAAAAAATATTATTCATACCATCTCTCTCTGAATCGTAACATAGATTTCCACTATCCTTTGCAGAGAGGATTAAGGCTCTCAGTGTGAATAAAAATTATTTACCCTTCTAGAGTTAAAGGTCGCGACGCTTTTTTTCTCGATGAGTTTCGCAATACGTGCCGTGTCTAATTGGAGAATGTCTCTCCTGAGAATTACGGAAAAAAACAGATTCCCCTATTGGACAGGGTGCCTCGCGATATTTATCGAGGAGAAGCGTCACGACCTTTATGATCTGACTGTACGGCACAGTAGCGAATATATCACGGCAGTGTCCCAGTGCTCTGCCTAAGATTGATAATTTTCAAATTGGACATCAACAATGGGAAACAAGTTACTTCCTTTCGTGATTAAGCAACTACAGCGCGTTTCAGGTGGCAAATGATAAATAAATTAAAAATTTCTCCCCGTTTAATTTTTAAAGATTTTTTGGCGACATATTTTTCATTTGCGAATCTGCAAAGGGATGTAATAATGTTGAAAATTGCAACGAGTTGCAACAAGTGGTGACTCTCGTTGAGCTTGGAAATTTCTGTGCGAATTTTTCGACACTCCTCGCGTCACACCGTTGAGGGATGCGCAAGCGGATTTAGGGAACGGTCCGCCGGCCCTATCGATTTTATACATTACGACTTAAGCGACTTCGCGTAACGATGACTACGGGCTTGTATTGCGCCAGGTTTGACTAAAATGCACCCCCTTTGCGAGCGCCGCGCATACAGCCCGGCAACGTCGGCGAGGGGTAGATTTAGCTCGTAATTACGGCCACTTCCCTCCGCAGACGATCGTCCAACATCGTCGGCCGGACGGTCTGAACGGGATCACGATGCTTTGTAACGCATAATAGAGGGATATTGTTATTCCTTTGCCTTCGTTGAAGCATTTGTGAAACATGAATATTCGCATGCCTCCTGTTTCGCTTTTACTCCACGGCGGACCGACCGGGAGGATCGCGGCGATGTTATAACGAGGTTAATTTGCAAGCGAAAGTAGGCTAAACTTTTTACACGGTACCCTTCTCCCTCCCCTCTTAGAATCAACTTGCAGGCTATTTTTATCGTGATGGTGCATTATAATTAAAGTCCGGCGTTCAGAATCGCCATCTCCGTTCCATGTATCGATTATCTCGCGTTAAACGAGCAGTTTTTGGCAAGCAAAACAAAAGTACACCGGTATCACGATGCACTTGTCCGATTTTATTTATTGTTTCCGCAGTGACCAGCGGGAAAAATAAAAATCGCTTCGATGGGCTATAATAGAAAAAAAAAATGTTATTGCATCAATAGGATTGATTAACTGCACCGTAATTTGAATAAATCCTCTTGTGCATTGAGAGAAATTATCCGATGAAAAATTAACAGACAAATATTTCCGATCAAAATATCGATGCATTTTTATCAATAAATATCCCATCAGGAAACATCCAATGAGAAATATTGGTTCATAATTTTTTTATCAGTTTATTTGATGAAATACTATTATGATCCGATAAAATTTAATCGGATATCCTGATCAGATATAAAAATTGATTGGAATTTGATCGGAAGTAGCTGCTTGTTAATTTTTTATCGGATAATTTCTCTCAGTATGTGAGGTAATGGCAAAATTATTAAAACTAATGTATCATACATTACTTTAATAATTAAGAATTAGTTTTAACAATATTGCTATTGAATCAAAGAGATTTACTCCAATTATGGCATTTTTATTCTATACTGAGAGAAAATATTCGATAAAAAATTAAGAAATGAATATTTTCGATCAAAATATCGATGAATTTTTGTATCCAATCAGGAAACATCTAATGAGAAATATCGGTTCATAATTTTTTGATCGGTTTATCTAATAAAATGTCATTATAATCGGAATTTGATCGAAAATGTCCGTTTGTTAATTTTTTTTAATAATTTTTCTCAGTATACCAATTATGTTAATTCAACATATCTTCCCGTGTATACACAGAAAAATACATACTAAACTCAAGTAAATGTTACTTGTTTAAAATATTTTATAAGTTTATGTACACACAAGGATGATAAGTTTATCATATAAGTTTATCATATAATTATATATTATAATCAAATTTATTCAAAATGTATATATATTCTTAGTAGGTTTAATATTTTAATACAGAATATTAACCGAAATAAAATAAAGCCAATGAGAGTTAAGCGCAAGATATTGTAAGGTGTGATAAATTTAATGTACATTTACAATATGCATATTTACAATATAAAACAGTTAAAAGTAAGATTTATAAACTTCGCAAACGTTTCGAACGTTTCGTCAGAATTGATACGTGATTCGGCAAACTTTTGCATCAAACAACTTACATCATATACATTCTTATATACATATTTATCAATTATGCACTGAAGAGAGTTGAATTGTCAACCAAAATGTTTGCAAAGTTTACAAATTTGTTATTCTTTTAAGTACACGACAAAAGAATAATTTTCTCTACAATTTGCGATGGGTACTTTTTTTCTTATTTTGAGGCTATTGCGAAGGAAATATTCTCTGTTGAAGATAACCATTACTCAACAGAAGGAAACTAAACTGAGTAACTGCTTTTCTTAACATTAGAATGATATTTTTCTATGCGTAGGGCGCGCGTAAAAAATTTTCTCTTTTAAAGCGGGCCTCAGTCGATCTCGCAGCGACGCACCTCCGCAAAACATCCGCGTTCCTGATTCATGCGCCTTCCGGGCAGCGGGCGATCGAAACCGAGAGCGAGGAACACACTCACGCGCGGCAGCAATCTGTGAGCAAACATTAGACATCGAGCCGGGCACGTAAGGGTCGTTCCGTTCGCACGCTCCCTTACGCAACGTTCCTCTCACGCGCGTCGCGGTAAAAAGTACGCGCAACGCCTACGTATACGCGATGCATCGTCCGGTGCTCGTAGCCGCTCCATTCACGTTGTATCCTTTCGTACCTCTCATAGTTCCGTAGGATCGATGGATGCTCGCCTGTCGTGCTGCCGACGGGAATATACTAATAACGGCGCATCGCGATTAATCCTGTCAGCATGAGGAGGATGTTGCTACATTCGGGTACTCAACGCGCCGATACTACCCTGATATTCGATACTTGGAAATCAAAGGGTTTTGTCACACATCCCAAAGGGGATGTCACACATACATTTGAGAATTTTACCGTTACATTATTGACTTTTTATGCAAAGTTCACATTGCGCACAATGAGAAACAATATCTAAGAAATAAAAAAATATTTATTTATTTATTTAATGGAAACTAATAATATATATTTATTTATATTAATATAAAATATTTCTCAGGTAAGAAAATATATACCTCTTTGTAATTTTAGCTTTCCACGAAAACAATTATTTATTCTATTTAAACAGAAGAATTTAGATTTAAGTAAATATATCATTATAATACTCACCGAATAAATATATTTTATTTTTTAAATATTTTTCTTTCAGTGTATTGGTTATACGGGATTACAGATGTATTTACACAATGAATGTACGTGTAAAAATGAATTGAAACATTGCTCAATATATGACGAAAAAGATAAACAATTTTATGATTGATACATCGAGCTGTCAGTTAGCATAAATATTTGTTTGATATACAAAGATTTCGCCGCTTGTATATACCAAGCATATGTTTACTTTGCACGCGCTCTCAAGGGAATTTCAGAAAACATTATCTGTACAACTAAATTTAGAAGCTTTAAAATGGACGAAAAGTTTGCAGAATGATGTTTATATATATTTAGTTACTATATTTGCCACTAAATATAGTAAAACGATTTAGTGTTAGTGCTTATCTGACGTAATGTTTTGACAATCGCATTTACGTTCGACTTCTGTGAAGTTCGTCATCCACTTTAATATTCTCCTACACAGCATTATTTGTTTATCTGTACATAAATATATCCTCATTATTGATCTACGTGTAAAAGTAAAAAACAAGATTAAGGGAAAATGTGTGTGTGTGTGTGTGTGCTTGTACTTACCAAAATATTTTATATTTTATTTTAATGTGTGTTTTTAATAAAAAATAAAAGATTATTATTTAAAAAATAATAAAAGTTATATATTTCGTAAAGTATCTTCTATTAGATTTATGTATAATTTCGTAAGGATTGAATTTGGCTCAAATAATGAAATCGATTAATTTCTATCAGCGAGACATTCAACTTTTGCCCGAACGTTGGCAAAGAATCATTGAAAATAATGGGCAATATTTTTGCTAATTAACAAATTCTTATTTTTCTAAAATCATTTTTGAATTTCAATAAAAATTCTTACAAACTTTTGCATACACCTAATATATTAACCTTACCCTAATATTTTGTATATAAAATGACTTATGTGAAGAATAAGAAGTGAGAAGAAATAATGAATATAGAGATAATATTTCAGGATACTTCAGTGCCCAGAATTAATAACTAATTAAAATATTAGTTTATAATAAATATTGGAATATGGAATTGTTCCTACTTTTATGAGCCATATGTACGTGGACGATATTTGAAGAGATTTGAGGATGTGTATTTTCATATCTCTCTTCAAGTTAAGATAACAATCGGAAGTTTAAATACTGTCTAATACGCTTTGTGTTGCTGATATTGCAAGTTTGCGGTTAATTAGATCGACGAGATGCTGTATATTTGGAAACAGCTTGTTCGGCACTGACCTTAATCGGAAGTTAATGAGACAATGATTGGCATAAAGTGATCTCAGTATTTATAGATACTGCGTGAATTATTTTAGACGATCTGGTTTACTTGTCGACGAGTTAATTAAGAGCGCGTATTCCATCTATCAGTTAAACTAATTACCTCTCAAGAGCACTCAGGGAAACGCTTCTGTCGCGTCAACGGCACGTTCAATATGAAATACTCGCGGTCAGCCTCTCCACATCTGTATTTTCAAATGCACAAAGGGACCATCGAAAATTTCGGTTGGCTCACTGCGTCTAGATGCTTATCACAACAAAATACATTAATATTTTGCGACACGTTAGCCCGACTTTCAACGACAAAGCATAGTTGACAATAATGTCATTAATTTTTGGAAATTAATTCTAGAAGAAATATTCAATAACTTAATTACATAAACAAAGCATTAGTTTTATAATAAAATGTGATTAAGCTATTTTTTTACTCGACAACGATCAAGATTACACTGAGAAAAAAAATACTTGATATTTTTAAATATAATTGCACAGGATTACAGCCAGAGAAATCATTTTTGCATTGTAAATGTTACTACAGAGTGGCTCAAAAGTACAATCTGAAAAAAGAATTTTAAACATATACTACTTACAATTTTAAACATATATGTTACTGTATAAAAAGAGTTATGAATTTTTTATATCATTAACTTTTAACCCCTTTATAATGTTAGTGACAATAACCTTACACGCATTTTGCTATTACTACTTTTTTGTTAGAACAATAAGGAGTCATAGTTGATGCCGAAATGACTATCAAATCTGATATGGCGTTAACCAAATTTGTATACTAAGAAAAATATTTATAACTATAATACACACAATTCTTTTACCACATATGGTAAAAGAATTATAGTCAGGGGATTTATATTTCTAGTAAATGTTGCTATAATGATAATAATGATAATCTTATATGTATATTACTACTATTATTTTCTAATAAAAACAACAAGAAGATATAATTGATACCGAAAATTATTATAATTTCAGTGAAAGTAATAAACTTTTTCCTCAGCACACGTTTCTTAGGAGACCCAGTTTACGCGGGACGGATTGATTTCGCGAGGAGAAAGTCGCGCTGCTTCGTCTCCATTAGATTCAGTTTGAGGGTCGGTCACCGGATGACCTTGGACCCGAGGAAGGCCTACCTCAACAACGAGAGATCACGAACGTATTCGCGGAGTCGACACCGGAACCGCGCGGTATTTGGGTCGACTCGATCGCCACGAGCCGCCGGGTGCGCCGCTATTTCAATTATTCCCCGCTGTCGTCGCATTATTAACAGCTGCCTGTCGCGCGAGACAATCTCGCATTACTTAGAAAGTCCGATCTCAAGTGTCGCGAATCGTCCGCGATCTAAGTCGATCCCGAGACGTCGACGTCGCTTTCTCACCCGGCGCAGCTGGCTCAATAGAGTTGCGGTTTTATCAGCTCGGCGTTCCTCGTACTTTCTATCCTAAATAACGGGGGCGACCGTGGTGAACGGTATAATGAAAGAGGGAGACGTTTCGTTATTGCGGACGAGTGTATTGCAATTCGTAAGGTACAAATAGTACAAAGGGTATAAGAGTACAAACATTGCGTAGGAACTAGATTTTATGCGGACATAGAAAAAGTATAGTTTAGAGATGTGATATAATAAAGAGAACATTCCCGTTGCTGTTTCTTTTTCTTTTTTTGCCCTTTTCTTTTATATCACTTGCAAAATGTGAATTGCGTTCTTCATGAATTTCGCCTTGGTTTTATGTTTCTTCCGGCGAAAACTCATGCCGAGATCACAAAATGCATCAACCACGTGCACGAGAAAGAGAAAGAGAGAGAAAGAGAGAGAAAAAGAAAGGAAAAGAGAAACACAGAGTAACACAAGAATATCCGGCGAGAGAGAAAGAGATTCTCTCATGATATTTATTTAAAGATAAAATCGAGAGAGAGCTGGTTATTCGAACAATTCGACCGTAACAATTGAATTCAACAGTACATTAATTCCAATATTTATTGATAGAGAGTCTATTTTCGTTCCAGCGTAAAGCGACTGTATTGTCGCTCCACATTGACGTTCCCGTTGTTTTGAATTAATTATGACAAAAACTATGAACGGACGAAGAAAAAGGAAAAAGAAGAAGAAACATGGGATCTCGGCATGAGTCCTCAGGACTCTCAATAAACGTAACACGTCGCGCGTATATAAATCCTATGTCAGACGTTGTAATAAATATATTATAATAGAACAACATAATAATAAATATATTTGTATTTTGTGTATATATATATGTGTGTGTATATATATAATATATATATACTATAGGAAGAAACATGTCGACACAACTAGCGCTAAACACCGAGAGAACCTGCTTTATTGTATATTCTCCTCCGTTTATTTACAGTCGCCCTGGAGAAACGATATATCTTACAAAAAATCGACTGCACCGACCGGATAACTATAGTTCGCAATGGCGATAATCGATATCGAAGCTTCTAGCACGAGATACGTATTATCTATAAGTGTGCCTATATTTCCGTTAAATTCTCGACTTTCCCTCCTTTCTCTCTGCGTCTTTTTTCTCGCTCCATGTACAAACACATACTCACACACTTTTACACACACACACATACACATACGCACGCACGCACACCCGTACACGATCACACACTGACTCGTTCATCGCTCGCTTCGCTTCGCATTCGTGTGATCTCATCATCACATTTGTCAGTTGAGCATGAAAGAAACTCGAGTAGGTCGCTTCTTCAGTTTCGAGATCGCGCTCGGCTCCGTGATCGACTTTTGATCCCCTTTATCTCTTACCAGAGTTCAGACAGTGCTCTTCTCGACGGATTAAGGCTCAATGATATGATCGGCCATTGTACTGTGTTCCTATTCCGGACGTCTTCTTCCGTCTCGTTGCCTATCGCTCTGCATCCTACATATCCTCTTGAAGATTGCACGAGAGAGTTTGGGACAGATACTCGATACTTGAGTTCGTCGATCGGTTTCTAGCCGTTTCTCCGAGTCTGACTCGAAATAAATTTCTAATGTGACGATACAAATTTAACGCTGACGATAAAAATATCCGTGCGTCTCATAGGTCATGATCTTAACAGCGATACTAATATCACCGTCCCTAATTAATTGCTTTCTACGACGGCAAGTATTTACTTTTCTTGTGCGTACATCTTTTCTTATTAGGTATTAAAGAATTAACGTTCTCTGATTTCGATTACCTCGCAACACTTTGACTGCCACGCTGGATTCAGACAAGGCCCATCAGGCCCAAGCCCTCTCCCAGTTCCCACGGCCGTATATAAAGTATATAGAGTAAAATTATTCGAAATAAACCGTACCAATAAATGCTTGCATCCAGTTCTACTATCCAGTGAATATTTAACTCTTAATCTCTTATATAATTTTGATACTCCAATCTAAAATTGCAAAATATATTATCCTGCAAATTTATCCGAAAACAACTACCTCAAAGACAAATTTAATACATAATAATTATATTATATATTGGATTATTTCCCAGAATATATCATGCAAAGTAAATGTTATCTTGAATACATACAATATCGCTTATAATAAAGAAAATAATTTCGTTTCTAACACAACTAGTATATTAGCAGAAACGTTTTTATCATTTTACATTCGCGATATCCTTATAAATATTTTAAAAAGTCTCTTCTAATGAGTAAAACTCTCACTCGTCTATGAAATTCACTCTTGCGGAAACACACGCGTTATCCTAGATACGAGTGACGTGGTAATCAAAGTGTTCATGTATTTAATATCTACATGGTCTTTCTCTATCGACTTTACATGGACCGACTTTATATGGACAGCATGCTAGATGTTCGAAAATATTAAGTTCGCGAAACAAGTAACGACTTTGAATTTACTGAACAAGAAATCGAGAGAAATAGATCTTTCGCTGTTAGAATATTTCTGCACGGAGGAAAAAATTTGGTTAGATTAACCAAATCTAGTGAATATGAGTGAACCAGAATTCCGATTGAAGTTACCAGAATTCTGTTCGAGTAAACAAGATTCTGGTTAACCAAACAAGATTTCTAGTTAACCAAAAATCTTACTAACTTGAACAGAGTTCTGGTAACTTCTACCAGAATTTCTCTTTCGTTCATATTTTACCAGACATTAGATTAATCCGATCAATTTTCTTTCTGTTGAACTTGTCTGGTTACTGCAACCATTTGTTGACGTCACAGCTGAACGATTTAGGACCTGCGCTAGGAATTGCTTCGCAACTGTAATATTCGATAAGAAGGTTAATTTTGTTTACCACAAAAAATTCGTGAACAATATCATTGTACCAAAATATTGTCTGTTACTATATCGAACGTATTCGTAATCTATTTCTCCCGTCGCAATTTTTGTTCTCATATGAATGGACGCGACGATTGTCGTTTAATCCTAGAACACTGAGTGGATTTGATCAGTTAGATTGTTTATATCAAAATGTTTATTTATTTATTTCAAGATCTAATCTAGAAGGAAAGGAATATGTGTGGATTCCCAGTAAACAAAAAATCATTCATAGAACATTATTACAACGATATTTAACACGTGTAACATTTTCTAATATATAGTTTTTAACGTTGTGCTAACATTATTACAAATAACTTCGACACTTGAATATTTCTAAAACATTTTTGCAATATTCAAAATGATCGTATTATCCACTAATATCTTTAAAATGTTTTTGAAATATTAAACGAAAATGTTCAAGAGATACGCATAAAATTAATATTTCAAGATGCTGATCTAATGTTCTTTGTTTACTGGGTTTCTTTGCCTTATTAAAACTTCAAACTATTCTTTTATGTATCTTTATACTAACTATCAATGTGTGTATCGCGCTCGATGAGAATTTACTCACTCCAGTGTTCCAGGATTAAGCTGCATTTTGTACTACGTGGAAGACGGATATCCGTAAGAACGTTCAAATGCCTTCGATTGCGAGAGCACCAAACAACAAAATTGTATACTTCCGTGTCCCGGAAGTAGAGGGTCAATGCTTATCTTTTCAATTATCAGTGATAGAAATCTCAGAACTTGCAAACATTTCGAAATAAAATACTTTCCTCTAATTGCATCAATTATTGGAAAGAATTTTCCAGTTGAACTGAGCGAATCCTTAGCGATACTGAAACGTTCGCAAATTCTAAGACTACTCTAACTGAAAACCGAGTAAACGGACTCTTCCCCCTTCGAGGACTCGGCGTCGAAGTGGATCAGGATTTGTATTTGGTGTTCCGGCCATTCTCTCGACGTTCGCTTCAGTCTTTCGAGGAGAAAGGAAATTCAACTCTTCTCCCTCGGCCTCTCGCTCAGAAATAGAAAAATGTATCGAACGAAGGTTCATTGTTCCCGTGAAATCGAAGAACTACGCTTCGATCAGATTGGTTCTAAGGAAATCTAATCCTTTCTACTTCTAACGAGTGGACGTTCCGCCACCTACGAGTCGTGCGTTTGGTCGGTTGTGTTCCTTTGTAACCTTTTGGCGTCCCTCCTTCTACTTCGGTCCATTAAATTTTCAGAAAACGTTTAAATATATCCGGACGAGACGAGCCTTTAGAATCTACATAATATTGTATCAACGTTTATCAATGGATCCTATATCGAGAGGTTTAGTCAGTTTAACTATTTAGGGATTTTTCAATAGAGTAGTTTCAACGTAGATTAAGTTCAAGCTCTGTTCCCGTAACAACGTGTTTGATGTACTCGAGCGGAGTTCAAACCCAAATCTATCTTTAAGCCGTTTTTTAAAAATCGACCCTTAGATCTGTTGAAAAATACAGCTGAGTGATTGCATCACCTTCTAGCTACATCTCCGAACAGCTAAGTGATCCGTTTCTCCTATACGATATTGCGGGATTGATAGAAGATAACAGTGGGATAGTTTATCTACCGCAATCGCAACTCTCTAGCACATTCGGATGAACTTTGACTCTCCCCTATATCTCGCGCTGCCACTCTTGCTCTTCTAGGGTCACGGTTCAGGACGAAAGCTGTGGGAAAACGGCGAGTGATAGAGAGATATCGACACATACGTGATATCTATCGTTTATCGATACGAAACCCGGGATTCTTGCGGTTGCGCGTTTCACGGTTGCGGTTCACGAATCTTTTTAATTCGTGCGGGTCCGTTTTCTCTAGCGCGATATAATTGATATAGAGGCCGCTATTTACATATATCGATGGTTGAGTAGAGGATTAGTTACGTGGAAATCGTGAAAAGATGGCCGAGTATACGGAAAAGGAAATGCTGTTAATGGAATTGCCTCGCTTAGGAGATTTGATAGAATTACGTAAGAAAAATTTGTATAACTGAATCGTGTTTTGGATAAAAACTGATAAAATTACACGGAAAAATATTCAGCTAAATATTCAATCGCTTCGTATAATATTTAATTGTTAAAAGTAAGTCATGTATGAAACGAAAGAAATTAATAACTTTTTTATACAGACTGAAATATAAGAAATTGAAATTTCCTAAAGAAATGATAAGTTCAGATGTAAAGTTATATAGATTTTCAATAAAATTTTTATATATTTCTATCAATCTTTATCCTTATTTTTTAAGTTACTCAACAAACGCTAATGGGAATTTCCTTTTGTTTTCCGACTCAATAGCAATATTATTGAAATTAATCATATATTGTTTTAATAACTTGAGCATTAGTTTCAATAATAATATTGCTGTTGAATAAAAAAAATTTACTTCAATTGTAGCGCTATTGGCCGATTCTATAATTTATACAATAGCACTATTTCCGGCATAAAGCTCGAGAGAAAATCGTGCATATGTAATATTGCGGATTTGTAACGAAAGGCTCTTGGGAAATCGACCGCCTCTTCAGTTTCTACCTCTCTCAATCGATCCAAAACACGATCGCGTAATTAATTCTTTTTCAAGCAGCGGATGACTAATCCTGTTTAGGAAGTGACAGTGAACTTTCGCAACGGTGTTACGTAAACTATACGGAATTGTCGACATTTGTGCCAGCCTGGTATCTGTACAAGGTTAACTGGAGACACCGACCTCCGATAAATAACCTTCGAATTAAATAACCTACTGTTTATGTTCGTTTTCATCAGTGCTCTCTCATCGGCTCGTTTTTCTTTTCTCTAACTGACTGTGTTTACTGCGCACATGATATCCAGAGATGTCATTTGAAACTGTATTTGCTCTATGCCGTTAGTCCTTCGAGGTATCCAGGGATCTGACGGAATTTCTTGTAGTAATGACACGCGTATAGACTAGTGGCGTCGCGTGGATCGCGCGGCTGAACGTCCAGAACAGTTTTGTCCACGTGAAAATACCATTGTTCGTCGACCGAACGGATTCCCCCGGGCCGGGACAGTCGGTCGCCCTGCGGTCGAGGCGGCCTCGACGCGCCCGATTTTTTTGATCATATGAAATACGCCGGATCGTTCTCCGCGATGGCGTCGAGTCTCTGCAAGCTCCTGCAGAGCCGTTGCGGGGCACCTGCCGTCTTCCATACGACCTCGCGGGACCCCTTGCGTCACATATAGGTGGGCTTGACCTTGTAGGCCCGTTTCCACACCTCGCACAGGCACACGGTGCTGTGGAATCTGTAGAATATCGCTAACGGCATCGACACATGGGTTATTATAGTCCACGCCCACAGGCCGTAGAAGTGCAGCTGCACCGGGTGCGATTCCGCGCGGGACTTCTCCAACGTGTTGATCGCCCACATGGCCAGATTTGTCACCAAGAGGAACGTCACGATCTCCCGGCCCGGCTTCCGTCGTATCTGCTCGGCGGTGGCGACTGAGCGTCTGGAAGCGTCCAAGATGAAGATGGTCTGACACGTCGTCTGCACGACGCTGGCCAGCGCGGTGACCAATACCAGCACCGTATGCTTTTGCAGGGTGAAGTGGCCGCCTATGATGGTGAACGTGGAGTAAATGAACATGCCGGTCTGCGCGGCCACCAGGAGGATGTTGTCCAGCTCGAGATTTCTGCCGCCGTCGTAGCGCAACTTGCGCATCTGGAACATGCCGATCAACGTCGCCAAGGTGGACATCCCGTAGAGCGTGAGTTCGCAAACGTTCACCTCGGTCACGGCGAGGCTGACCAGCTCGGGTCGCGAGATGAGCACGAAGAAGAGGATTAGTGAGATGATGGTCAGTACAAGTATCAAGATACCCACGAAGAGACCTTTGTGCGCGCGGGCGCAGTCCACGCTGTAATGGTGAGGCGACTTCCTGCGAATCGTCAAATGTTCATCTTTTCAATGTGCCAAACTGTTCGGTTTTGTCGCGAGTTAGGGTCGTATTAATAGTCGTTACTTGAAACTTGACGTCAAATGAGATGCTCAGATTTAAGTTTAGAGTCAGAGTGGAATCGTAACTATGCAAATGTAATGTCATTATATTATGTCAATACATTATGTCATGTTTTTTCA
Source organism: Odontomachus brunneus (assembly GCF_010583005.1). Classification (NCBI taxonomy): domain Eukaryota; kingdom Metazoa; phylum Arthropoda; class Insecta; order Hymenoptera; family Formicidae; genus Odontomachus; species Odontomachus brunneus. The sequence goes on along the minus strand of NW_022639500.1, from coordinate 2,105,501 downwards.
ACTGAAGAAACATGACCTGTAATCAAACTGAAGGAACAAAAAATTCAAAGAAACCAAAATAACAAGTTCAATGAGACAAATTTCAAATAAAGACACGGGCGTAAATTCAGGTTTGAGTATCTCACGTAAGACAAGTTTCAAGTAACGTTTATAAAATACAGCCTTCAATCCCTTTTATCCCATATATTTTTAAGAATTGCAAATATGTAGATATTGTTACATATAAAGCAATAAGTTAAACAATGCTGCCATAAAATAAATTTTTGAACTGTAAAACATATGACCCAACGGAATCGGGAAAGGACTAAATCTCGTGAGTGCGCATTTTTTAACAGAATTATATATGATATCAGTTATATTAAAATGTTAAAGAGTGCAAAGAGAGATGTTATCCGTAATTGATTTCGCTGTTTGCGAATGGAATGAGTCGGTAAACTAGACTGTCACTCGCACGTGGACCGTCACCGTTGTTACCGTATCCGTAGGCGTAGTATTGTTATCGCCGCGGTATTGTTTTATCGTGACTGTGGGCGCGCATATTGTCACACCGTACCTGTAGGCGTGTGCATGGTGACGCGAGCCCGGCGGCGTTACGGGCTGCGTAAATCCGGCTTTCGAAATGTTTTTCCACATAACGTATAAAATGGCCGCGCAAATCAGGCTGTACTCTATCGTACACGGGAAAAGAAAGGGGCTGGCGTCTTGCACCAATGATCCCATTATATTTGTCCGTCGGCACTCGAATATGTGATGGGGTCCTTTGAGACCGCGCGGTAGTCGCACGTGTTCACCGTGATGGGAGTGAGTGTGGCCGCCGAGATGAAGTCCACCCTTCGAGCCTGGACGTCGTGAGGAAATGTCAGATGTTTCATCGATTCGATGAAGAAATTCGATAAAGAATCGTTCTCACATACTTACCTAGCCTATGGGAGATTCGGAGAGAATTATTTTCCGGATTGTAGAAGGTGAGGATCTCGTGCTTCGTCTCCTGGACGAGGACGTTCAACCAGACTGACAGATTCGTGCCGATCATGTGCATCAGTCCGAAACGCGCGACAACACGATGGCGATAAACCTTCATTTGCTGGAACGTGACGTTATTTCATTATTGGAATTCAATTTACCGTGTGCGCGCTCGACAGCGTCATAAATTGTATATTTGATATAACATATCAATATATATAGTCGTATATTTGATTGTGTAATATAATCGTGTATATATTCGATGTAACATATTTGCAGCATATCAGATATAAAATAAAAAAATAAGTGAGGAAAGAATTCCTTAAAATTATACGGTCTTGTGCTTCGAGAAGATTTTTTCATTAATGTATTTTCTAAGCTGAGAATTTCATTATGTACGAACTAAAAAGAAGTTTTATTTGACGAAAATTAGATTAATTAAATGTTGGCAGCAGAATAAATGATTGATTCGTCGTGTGAAATACCAAAGGATTCAAGTAGTCACGTCCTACTATTACTTCTAGGGTTGTTCACCCTTCTGTTTCATTAACCCCGTAACCGACACGCTAGTGTTGGCTCGATACTTCCATCAGTGGATTCCATCAAGCAAGACCACTAAGGTTTTCCGATGTAACATGTGAAGCGATACTTAAGGAATCAATAGCAGCTTTATTCCGGTATCATATATTGTTTTTTCAAACCTTTTTATCTCAGAAAGAGAGAAAGTAATGTTGCGTTATACTACTGAAAATTATGATTATATGAAAATTATTATATCTTATTTCTCTTTATAAAGAGCATTTCAATAAAGATAGACAATCTTCCAGGAGTATATAATATCAGGTGAAAATAAACCTATAAATTCATGTAAAATGTTTTTCCACAACACATCCCTGACGTAATATAAAAAAATTTATCAAACACTTTTAACGACCTTAGCTTAATGTAAAAATGATACAAAAGATTTCTCTCTTTCTCTCTGTTAGGCAATATAAAAGTTATTTTTAGGAATGCTTCTCAGATTCTAATTTCGGAGACTAGTATCTTAGCAGGAGTACATTGGAGGAACAAATTAACATGAACTTATGGGATTATTTTCATTTAATCTATACGCTTTTAAGAGATTGTCCACTTTACACATTGTATATTAGTGTGTAACGTATATTATTTCATTTCTGCAATTTTTAAATCTGTAATGTCATAAGTAGCATTATATTCCGTGAAAAGATGAAAAAGGAATTTTATTTGATACTTTGAATAAAAATTTTCTCTTTTTAGACACAAAATCGTAAATCTTTACCCAAACAACACGCGTGTTTAAAAGACGTCTTATGGATATCTTTTTTTAGACGTCTTATTTCAGATATTTTTATGACCTATATTAATAGTTGTTACTTGAAACTCCTCTCAAGTGAGATCTAAGTTCAAAGTTAGATGAGAGTTTTTTAGTTGGGTACAGATATAGTGTCACAAATAACATATAATTCATCTAAAAAGCTCAGATCTAATTTTGAAAAAATCAGTCTCACGTGAGATAAACTTCAAGTAACGATTATTAATACGGTTTTATAACGTTTATTGAATAATATTTTTAAGACTATGTATAATTATTAACATTACTGCATCTGGTTGCGTTAGGACTATGGCATACAGAGAAACTTGAGCAGTAAAACGTAAGCAGTAAACAAATTGTCCAATCGCAGTCGCTAATTCTTGAACCGTAAAAAGAATCATCGACTATGATTGATCAACTTACTTACTGATTACGTCTTATTGTTTAACTTTTTGTCCGGACTCTTAGCTCTTTATGTGCTGTAAGCATTATTTTATCTTGCTTCCGTATGTGATGAACGATAAAAATAGAATGACACTTACAGCGCGTGAGCGCAGCTCATGAGATTTATGTACTCTGTTGCTATAGCAACTGTCATAACGATTTCTTAGCTTGCGAGCGTTATGTACGTGAACATATAAAAAAATCTTAAAGAAATTATTAAACTATAAATTTTGATAATTTGTTCAGTTTGCTGTTTTAAGTTGCTGTACCGAGTAAAAATGTTCTTTCTTCTATACAGATTCTTCAAAATTATGGTTAGACTCAGGATTAGGATTGAGTATCGATGACAGATAGTAAATGATAATGATATTTGACATTGTATTTTAAATGTTATGTTATGTATTACCAAATACTGCTATTTGACAACATATTTAAAGTATAGGGTGTGCTGAATGTCATCATTATTCGTTAGCTATCATCAATATCTAAACTTAACTCTGAACAAGACAGATGAGCAAATCCACAGTCTGATCATAATTCTCAACCGTCTGTGGCGAACAAACGATAATAAATAAAATATCCTTAATATCCTAATAAAATATCCTTCTTTTTTAATATATAAGTCTTAAGATAACATCTCGAAAACGTTATTTTAAGACAGTGTTTAAGATAATTTTAAAACAATGTCTTTAAGACGTCTTAAGTCGGGATACAAGACGTTTTTGAGATAAGTTTTAAGACTTTTTTAGACGTCTTTAAGACATAATTTTGTGTGGGTAGTTGATTTTTTTGGCGGATTTCAATAGAATTTTAATTCACGGATCGACTCGAAAAAACGCGTAAAATGGAAAGAAGTCCGTCAGAAAGATCAGATTGCAAATCATCCGTTCCGTGAAGTTTGTCGTGAAAATTAAGGCCGCGAGTTGTAGGTCACTCCACATACATATCGTTCGCGCCGAGCGTGCCCACTCACTCACCTCGTTGTTCAGGAATATGAAGTACATTTGGATGAAGATGAAGGCCATTCTCGTGGCGGGCGTGAGAGCCAACATGATATTGTGACACTTGGTGTTGCGTTCCAGCTCGAAATACTGGCCAAATTCCAGTCCGGAGTAGATCATCGAGCCGATGCCGAATGCCACGGCGCCCATTCGTAGGTAGAAGCTGCCGTAGTGCTGGACCGGACGTACCGGATTCACGTGAGGGTATCCGGTCTCAGGCGCGTCGCTGTCGCCGCCGGCGCCGCTCGACGATCGCGATGAGTCTAGGTCGCATACGTCCTTCTGCTTTTCTGCATCGCGATTTAGCATGGAGACCAATCAGTCGGCTATCCCGATTATATCGCAGGACAATGATCGTGGCGTGTGCACACATATACTGAGAAAAAATACTTGAAAATGTGTATCCCACAAATGAATGTTCAAGTATTTTTGCCAGTGTAGAGAGAACATTATACACGTAATTCTTTCCACATAAAGTCTTTACGATGTTTCTGACAGCGCAGAAATGAACTGTCAGAGTTTATATTGAGAACGTAATACAAATTTTGGTACTTCAAACTAGATAGTAAATTATAGGTAACGATTTTTTTAATATTCTCTATAGACATCAGTTCCTAAGTAAATATAAATCGCTTTAGCGAAAGTAGAATTTTTCAATCATGTTATAAAAGAATATATAATTACCTATGAAGGATTTTAACAAATAACATTAAGGGGATGCTGAAAACTTTATCGCGACAAAACTGACATTTTTCTGCAAAGTTTACGTCATATTGGTCGTACAGAATTACAATGCTTTTACGCAATGAAAGTACGTGCGAAAGTAAATAGCAGCATTGCTCAATATGTGACGAAAACGAAATAAAAATCTTTAATGTAAAATTTTAAGCGTAATATTTAGCCTAATCTAAATCTGTCTAATGTAAATCATATATATACCGAAAGTGTGGATGCTCCAAACAGAAAAATTTTGAAAAACATTGCTGTACTTCGCATCTGAATTCAGAAGCTTAAAAATATCGGAAGAGTCCGCAGAAAGATTTCTATATATGCCTGGTTAGGTTACCCGTTAAATATACCCGGTAAAATAACACACATTTACGTAAGATCTACATGTACAAAAAATACGAAAAGCATAGCATAGCATTTAGTGACAACCGTTTTTACGTTATCGACATTTTTCGAGTTCGTCATCCCCTTAAGGGGAAGCTGGAGTCGAAATCTTTACCGACAGATAACTGACGTTTTTCTGCAAACTTTATGTTGTATTCGCTGCACAGAATTAAAAATGCTCTCTTACATAATAAAAATATATGCGAAAATGAATTGGAGTATTGCTCAATACATAACAAAATCAATAAAAAATTCTAAAGTTGACGTTTCAAATAGTAATTAGTTTGTCAAATGCTGTCAGTTAAAGTAAATATTTGCCTAATATAAAATATCTGTAACTTGTACATACTGAGCTCGAATTTGCTCCGTTCAGGAAAATTTGAAAAAAGATTAATGCTGTATCTTTACATCTGAATTAACAAGATTAAAAATGTCGGAAAAGTTTGCAGAAAGATTACTATATATGTGTCTGCGTGGTTAAGTTTTCCGTTAAGTGTGCTGAAATGTGCAAAGCAACATACACTCACGTAAAATCTATAAGTACAAGAAATACGAAAAGGATAACATGATTATATTAATGATGGTTGTCTCTACGTTATTTTTGGAGTTCGCTATTAACTTCAGCATTCCCTTAAGCAAAAATATAAAAATTTGCCAAATTAGTAGTAACAAATTCTTTTTAACAATAGATTTCAGTTCCTAAAATATAAATGGCACATATGAGAAGCAAAGAGAACAAATTCAGGCAAAATATGTTCCTCAATTACAAAATTCTACAGTAATTTTTACTATAAAATTCTTTCCATGTAGTCAAGAAAAAAAAGATCGCAACACTTTTCTTTTTAACAAATATCATCACGCATTAGCATCCAACAGGAGAATTTGTTTTTTAGTAATTTCTAGAAGATTTTTTTTTTTCTAATAACATAGAGCCCGTTCTGAAGTTCATTGAGGAAAAAGTTGCGACCTTTTACCCACCGACTATTCGGATTCTACGCCGTCACCTCGTTTCGGCGATCGCTGTCGACCGAGAGAGGAATTTCGATGGGAAATAGGACGAGGTCGTCGAGCTTGATATACAAACGTCATGTCATCATGCGCGCGAATGTAGATCGATCGGAATTTAAGGCTGCGATTGTCAAGGCACGTCTCCGATCTGCTTTTGTCTATTCTCGCGGGTACACCTGTCAAGCGCGAGTACACCTGTCGTGGAACCGCAATCGAGATACCTCCCACAAGTTGAGAATCTTTATCGGTACCAATGGGAAACGACGCGGGCTTTCCGAATGTAATAAAGAACTTACTTGGTTTCGACTTGCCATCCCTGAACAACATGGCGTACATGTACACGAGGAAGATCATGCTGCCGAAGTAGAGGTAGAGGTAGAAAGCCTCGTAGAACGATGGCGGTATGTACGTGGATATTACTTCCGCCATGGGAAAGGCGATCCCCATCACGACCAGAAGTTTCCCGTACAACGCGCTCAAAGTGGTCGCCAGGGCGTCGCTGCAGCAGAAACGGAAATTGAAGCTGAATGAAACGCGGATCCGCGTCGAGCGCGGATTAAATCCTCGCTCGAGGAAATAGATCCATCTCCGGCTTGTACTTTGAGGAGGCACGTTCCCTCCTCTTCGATTAGTACGTCCCGACTATCAAGCGGATCTTCATTCGAAACGCGCTGTCAAGGAATTCTATAAAATCCGCCTGTCTGTAAATCCACTCAGGCTTTTATCGGCCAGAGGGATTTCAATCGATAAACCGCGATCAAGCGAACGAATATCATTGCTTGCGTATATTAAGCCGATTAATTGATAGTATTTCAATAAAAAGAATCACAGGTAACCTCGACATCCTGTATACGGACAAAAATTTATGTGCATTTAAAACTAATCTATTTAAATTGACAATCATTGTTTCATAAGCAACAACATATAATTTTGTAAAAAGAATTTTTAAGTCTTGAATTTCAACAATGCTATAATTTTAGGTGAATATTATAATTTGATAAGAATTTTATATAAGTAGTACATGATATTATTTTGGTGATAATAATATCTTCTTCCGATATTTCATCAAAGACATCATATTCCTAATCCAACATTTCACGCTTTTCATTCATGAAAAATAAATTTTGGTGTATAATAAAAATATATTTTTATAAGAATAATAAAAAATAATAATAAGAATATATTTTTCCTTTGTTAAATCACATAAAATGTTGCCAATAAGTTATCTTCATTTAACATTATGTAACCTTATTTTAAGATTTACATGTCAAGAATAAAGATATTTTCAAAGCAAAAAATTTTTTTTCTGCGTATAGAAGATTGATATTCTGCAGAATAATTAATAATTATATAATTTTCAAATTATCATAATCGATAATTTAACATAAGTATAATATAATATAATTTAATAAGCTATAATCAATAATTTTCTTTTCCCGTAGAATCATCAATTTCATTAAATTGTTTTGTAAATTTAATTTTCCAAAATCTGAATTTATATCTACTGTAATTAAAAAGGAGATTTTCTTTTCCGTTTAACATATAAATAAATATAAAAATCTTGTATAAATAAACAAATTTCTTCTCTTACACAAAGTCGCTGCAGATAATTCAAGATTAGCAAAGAACGTTGTTTGATATAACTGAATATATCTATAATGACGTAATTTATTTCCATTCCTGACTGAAATGAAAATAATTTGCCAAAGGAATCGTCGAAAACGGGAGATCGAGGGCAACACGCGTATATGATGGATCGTTAGTTAGATTCTCGTCATCGTGTAACATTACAGCGGAGATACCATTGGCCGCAAATACATCCACCCCCGTAAGAATTGGCTCAATTACGAGTAATCGCGTGGTCGCCTGTACGCGTGTGTTTGATTCATAAAGTACCGGTAATTGCGGTGCAGACGTCGGTCAGGATAACCTGTAGGATCACGTGAAATTTCCGTGGCGACCGGCATTCCCCCTTCGCATCCATTTGTCGGCAACGTGAGCGGATTCAAGTGACGAATCTTCGCGAAATCGAGCGCGTGCGTATCGGGGGGAAGCGAGAGTGCAAGCGTTTTTCACACGCAAAGCTCACACGTGCAGCATTATCATAAATAACAACATCGTTTCGCTAAATTAATAATTCAACTAATGAGCCTGAGTGCAATTAAAAAAATGCACGCGTCTGAATTTAACAAACCAATTAACATTAACGACGATCCCCTTCTCGCTCGCGACTCTCTGGGTGGCGATTCTCAACGTCATGCGAATGAGAAATGCGCATACGAAAATCCTATAGTTCACGTTACGTACACTATAAATTTTCGCAGGCGTATCTCATTCATACGCCGTCAAGAATCGGGTTCCTGGGCACGCGACTCGATTACCGCACGAGCTCCGCAAAGTTGTACAAATAAAATCACATTCCGCCGATGTGAAAAGCGTTGAGCTAATAACCGCAGGCGCGCGCGACATTCAATGGCTGAGAATCAGCTGCGATTGAAAACACGCGAGAGAGCGCCCGTTCGCTCGGGCGCTCGGGTACATCGACCTCCGGGCGATGACGAAACGATCTGATCCACTTCGCTCACTCACCATCCAAGGTTCTTCCACTTCCGTTCGTCGGTGACCTCGAGGAAGGTCGGCGCTGGATAGCAGACCGCCGGAATCGGCTGCGAGGAGCATGGCAGGGCCAACGCGAATTGGGGTGGCCGGTGGACGCGCGAGGGTGAGCTGCTGCTGTGTCTAGACAGCGTTTCCGGTGAGACGATTACCGCGGATGGCGAGGCTGGTGATGGTAGCGCGACCGGCAGCCCTGGCCAACTGTGCAGCCAATAGAATCGTTCAGAAATTAGAGGAAAATGAGAAATCGAAGGGCAAAGATTAAAGCTCCTGGTCCTTCATAGCGAAACTCGTGATTCGTGACGTCAGAAGCGAGAAAACGCATGCTTAAAATTCCTGCATGCTATTTTCAAATAAGTAGATTTAAAAAAACACTTCAGGTCACTTGAATATACTTGGAAAGTGGTTCGAAAACTATCCTTTTCCTTTGACAGTCAACAAATAGTCACAAAATTAACGTAGGCTGTAATCTTCCTCTTTAAGCTATCTTTCCTCGTGATTTTGTCACGTTAATGGCATGGTTATTTATTGACTGTCAAAAGGAAAGGATAGTTTTTATAAGTATACTCAAGCGATCTGAAGTTTTATTCATTTTTTTCTTATTATTTCTAACCTCAGACGTCATGATCCAACAGAGCCGCAAGGAATACTTAAAAGCTCTATACATTTTATACTTAACATATGTAAAGATTATTTATATGAAAGTTACATATATATAGAAGTTATTTAACATTTATAAAAATTAAATATATATTATATTTATATAATATAATAACATTCGCGCTTCTATGATTTATTTGGGAAACTCTTCTCACAAACCACGTTGTTTGTTTTAGGAGAAACCGAGGAGAAACTGAGTCTAGGACTCACACGTGTCAGTTGCCACAAAGCTTATATCTCACGTAATAAATGGGGAAGCATAGTCCTCTATAGTATAGGTTACTTGAGTCATATTAGTTGGGTGTACGAAATAGCTCATGATAGAAATGTATGTCGTATTTACAAGTACTTTTTCAAAATTGGACGCCGTGAGTACATTTTTTCTTGTTTCTATTTTTATACTTGAGTTTTTTATGAGATTCATTGATTTTGGAATTTCTGGTCATGATTTCTTTTTAATTGTAAGAAATGTTACGGATTTATTTCACTTTTCCTACATATAATTAACAGTTATTGCAATATAATTTGTAAATATAATCTTTTCTATCCCAAATAGTCGGGTTCAGATTAAATGAGATTATTTTTCATGTGTTGCGGATTTATCACGTAGCTATGACGTGACTTACATAAGAATACAGAAGCATACGCAGTGATGTATTATATTATTCATGTCACACAACAATAAGTCTGCGTATAAAATCCTATACTAGAGAGCTCAAAATTTTATTATAAAGTTTATGAGAATTATTATCTTCTTAACTGAATGATTGTTTACTCTACCTGATTATAAGATATCACTAACTTTAATATAAAACATTTAAAAAACTTAAAACAGAAATAATTTGTTGTTTAGTTCCTTTACATGAAAGATATGTGATAATCAAATCTGGGTATAAGATAAAGTCTTTGTTTACAACTTAATAACTTCCTCGTGTATAAATATTTATAAGGATAATATTTGTTTTCTTTTATCTAAAGGTTATAGCTATATGAAAACGTGCACAATATTTAAAAAAATATTGCATACATCTTTCTTTAATCACTATGCAAAAAGTATGACGACCAAACCCGATTTCCCCTAATCGTATCAAACAAAATTAGTTTTATGTGAATATGGACAGAAGAATCATTGCTGTCGCACATACGTTATGTTTATAGCAAAAGTGTTAAGTAACATTGATTTTAAGTAAAAATGAAAGGAAAAATCACCTGAAACGAAATTTTAGCTCTACTTTCGATTTGAACTTTTTAACCTCTATATGTTCTATAAAATCAATGCATGTTTAATATACATGAATTACGAGATGTTTAGAGTTAATTGGGTGTACAAAATAGCTTATGACAGAAACATTGCATGTTTCTAGTAGTATTTACAAGCACTTTTTTAAAATTAGATACGGTGAATACATTTTTTCTTGTCCCTATTTTTATTGATTCATTTTGGAATTTCTAATCATAATATTTTTTTAGTTGTAAGAAATTTTATGAATTTGTTTCGGTGTTTTTTTAAATGATAGAAAAAACAAAATGTCACTTATAAAGTTTAAAAATCTCTCGGCAAAAGTGATAAGTAAAATATTGGGTTGATTCATAAGTTCGTGCAGATTTTTATCTAGTTGAGGTATTCGTATATTAATATTAAATATTAATATTAAAAAGATAGTTTCATACAGAGTTGACGTATATGTTTTGATAGCTGACATTCGAGAGCATATTTTTGAGATAAATAATAGTGTTTAAAGAAGTACAAGTGTCTTTATTGTGGCTTGAAAATGGTTCATTGGAACATTTTTTCTTGTTTCTATTTTTATACTTGAGTTTTTTATGAGATTCATTGATTTTGGAATTTCTGGTCATGATTTCTTTTTAATTGTAAGAAATGTTACGGATTTATTTCACTTTTCCTACATATAATTAACAGTTATTGCAATATAATTTGTAAATATAATCTTTTCTATCCCAAATAGTCGGATTCAGATTAAATGAGATTATTTTTCATGTGTTGCGGATTTATCACGTAGCTATGACGTGACTTACATAAGAATACAGAAGCATACGCAGTGATGTATTATATTATTCATGTCACACAACAATAAGTCTGCGTATAAAATCCTATACTAGAGAGCTCAAAATTTTATTATAAAGTTTATGAGAATTGTTTATATAATTATAATTATGAAGGCAGTAATGAGTTATTCCAGTGTATTATGCTTTTTTACTTCTGAAAAAATTCTGAGTCTGGAATATTTTACCTCACTATATTCACTCGACATTGTCCCGATTATCATCTGTTTCGCTCATTATAAAACTTTTGACGGTATAAACTTCGCTTCTTTAAATGATGTGAAAAATCACTAGGAACATTTTTCTTCACCGGAAAAGTACAAGAAAGAAACTTATTTTACGAGAAGGGAATCATGAAATTACGTGAAAGATGGCAAGAGATTGTGGAACAGAATGACGAATATATTATTCATTAAAATGGTATCTAATAAGAATAAAATGCATTTTCAATTTTGTTTAAAAATCCGCAATTTACAGGTCAACCTAAAAGAATCAAAAGAGGTCGATATAGATTTCAACATGTATCAAAGTAGACATTAAATGGAATATTGAGGTCGAAAATATAATTTCTAGATTTCTAGATGTTAATCGCGTGACATCATGTTAATCTTTTATTTTCGAGTGCTCCATAGCCAATGAAACGATCCTTGCAGTATCTAAAGATAAACTTGGAATAATCTTAAATATAAAAATTGACTATATATAAACACCAACTCAAGAGGTATAATTTTTTTAATTTTATCGATACACTTCGTTCCTTTTCTCTTCAACGATAAAATATATATTTCTTTCACTCTTTTTAAGAGTACAATCTGGTTCAGTTAAAAGGAACTGACCTAAAAAGATGGCTTTTTAGCGTCAGAGATAAACATTAAATGTTGCGAAACTTCCGAATTATCGCGAGAGTGAGGCGATATTTTAGTGCTCGAACAAATGAGATTGTATTAATTATTTGCCTCTTGTTCTTCTTCATCCTCCTCCTCCTCGAATTAATTATCTCGCGGCATGGTGGCACGTGCCATGTCTACGCAAAGCCCCTTTACCTTCATTTTTTATGTATTTTGCGTGACGCCACGTGGGAAACGCAAATATACTCACGACCACGCCCTTCACGCCGGGCCACTATTTTAATTAATTGATAATTCACCTTTAGAAGATCGCGCAGTCAGTAATTATTTTGCTCGCCTCGCATCTCTTTATTACACACAATAACAATTCTCTTCTTGCACTTGTTATTTTAATAATTTTCATATTATGCGAATTGTTAATTGCACGCTCAATTTAGATAATTTGAGTCGGCAGCCTTGACCGACTTACTTATTCAGCGACTACCTGGTCTGTCGTTAATCCGTGTTGCAAGTTTAACCTTCGTTGACTCGCATGATTTCCTACTCTGTATATTTCTTAGAGAGGAATCTCGCTAAAAACAAGTGGAAAGTGACAATATTTTCATTCTAAGCGACACTGAAAATATTGCTACACAAAATTACAAAAATGTTTGTGGATTCCAATTACAAAATTATACGAACAAATCGATGATGAATTTTAATCGATTAAAGTGAATATGTTTCTGTGACGATAGAGTACATCAGATTCGCTCTTTAATTTTAAGGAAAATATTCACTCAACGATTCAGAATGGAAAATTCGTTCTCCATATTTTATTCTAAGAAATGTATGAAATATTTTTTAAATAGTCTCAATCAAAGTCTCGTAACTTGTTCTCGTAAAATTCGTCAGAACTTATAAATAGATTTACAAATCTATGCAATATCATATGTCGTATAATCACTTATAAATATCGTAAATTACATGAAATCGTAGATATTTACGAATAATTGTACGATATGATATTGCATGGACTTGTAAATCTACTCATAAGTTATGACGAATTTTACGAGAACAAGTTACGAGATTTACGATTCTCCTTAGAATTGCAGCAACAGAATGTATTCTCAATCCACATGACCGAATTTTTTAATTGGGTCGGAGTGTGAATTTGTGTTTCTATGTGCGGGACAATGGAGTGTATCAGATTTACTCTTCAATATCAAATAAAAATATTCACTCAACGATTTAGAGTGGAAAATTCACTCAATATGAATGAAAAATTATTTAAATTCAAGAGTAGCTTACTTTATTTTTAGGAAAATTCACTCTAAGAAATTTAGATAGTAATACACATAAAAACTCCTATTAGGTTTGTGAGACGATTTTTTAAAATTATGCAAATAGAATGTATTATATAATAATATAATACAATATATAATATATAATATAATAATATAATATATATTATATTATTATATTATATATTATATATTGTATTATATTATTATATAATACATTCTATTTGCATAATTTTAAAAAATCGTCTCACAAACCTAATATATATATATATATATATATATAACTTTGTCTTTCATAGATTTAGTTTCTGATTAAACTACCCGCGCACAGTAACATTTATGGTTTTAGAGCAGCACTGATTTCGCATCTTATCGATCTCGGAGATTAACATACGAGTCAAGAAAAGAAATGAAAAGTTAATCAAGACTAATTAGGTCCCATCCCATCCTTGAGATAGAGGTCTCTTTCCAGTATTCTACATGATAAATCCACAACCATACAATACTTGTACTTTATTATTATCTTTTCCATTTCCATTAAGAAAGGTCAGATATTGATTAATTTTTTAGGACGTTCAATGTCTCATTTCTTGATCTATTTGTGGATATAGTGTGTTTCGCAATCGGCTATCTGTGGACTCTTATTGGCTTTTTTATCCGTGTCTGGCCAGGAGAGATTAATTAAGACACGTGCACGAGGGCGAGGGAGATCGGTTGATCGTGCACACATGGCTTCGCCCATGATTTTTATATGAACCGCACGCTCGGCCGATTTAAGGTCAACGCGGTGCTATAATGTTTGACACATCACATTGACACTAGCTGCAGGAAGAGACCGACTAGTGCTGATGGCTTCGTGAGCGTCATTAGATGACGTAGCGTTGACTTTCTAACACACTAGTCGTTTATCAAATAATCGTCGTAAACGATCAATTTAATCCGATACACACACACACACCCGACGTTCTTTTCTCTCGGTGAAAACATTTCTTTCTCTTCCCAGCACGCGCGTGGATTTCCACAGTCGAGAAAATTCATGAAGAAATGTAGATCGATCGAATCGTCACGAGAAAGACTTGATTTACTCGGTAGTGAATGACATACTTTACACGCAGGAAAAAAGATTAGCAAAAGGGATAAACACATCGCCTACTAGAGACGTGAATCGATATCTTCAGTTTTCGACGCGCTGCGAGAAAGGAATGTTGATTCACTTTTTTCGGGGGTTGAAACGAGGTATTTCTGTGAATTCTATAAATTAAATCTTGTTAAATCTGTAAATAAAAAATAAGATTTTTCTGTAAATTTTGTAAATTCTCTTCATGAGAAATAATATTTTAATAAATATCATATACTAAAAACATTACTAGTATATTTATTAGCTGTGTGTGTCTTTTAAGTTTTAATGAAACTTTACAACTCTATATCCGATTTGTAATGTGTTAAAATGTAGCAGCGGCAGCCAAACTATTTCTTCGAAATAAAGACAGCTAATGTTATTTCTATTGAAGTTCAGTTAGTTAACTATTTTGATTTAAACGCTGTGGCGGCAAATATTCGCTGTCAGGAACAAAAATGACGTTTAAGAGAGGATGCCATACTTGAAAAATATACCGACAAAATATTGATCTTTTTCTGTAAAGTTTACGTCGTATTGGTTGCACAGAATTCCAAATATTTCTACACACTGAAAATACATAAAAAATAAATTGGAATATTTCTCGATATGTAACGAAGACGATAAAAAATTTTAAAAATTTACATTTCAAGCAGTAGGTAAGTGTAAATATTTACTTGATACAAATGTTTTGCAACTTGTATATACCGCACGTGTGTTTGTTCTGCTAACGAAAATTTCAAGGAACATTTTTGTATATTTTTACAACTGAATACAGAAATTCAAAAGTATATGAAAAGTTTGCAGAAAAACTTCTATATATGCATATACTGAGAAAAAATATTTAAAAATTAACAAATACTTATTAGATATCATTAACATATTTACTTAAATAAAAATTCTCTTCATTTAAACAAAGTGTTGTTTACTTAAATCTAGTAAATAAAAATGAATAAAAAGGTTTAAATAAAAAGAATTTTTATTTAAATAAATATGTTAATAATACCTACCTAATAAATATTTGTTAATTTTTAGATATTAACATTTTAGATATAACATTTATATGTATAAGAAATACGAAAAGGATAACATGATCGTGTTAGTGATGATCACCTCTATGTTATCGACATTTTTTGAGTTCGTCATCCACTTCGGTATTCCTTTAATTGAATCATCACGCCATTGCAATCATAAGATTACTTCGTTAGTATACGTGTACAATAAGATACTTAGCTAACGTTTTTTTAGCTATTCATACTGATGTGCACTTTTAATTTTAGCTAATAAACTTTCGTCTTGCCGTGAATGCATTTTGTGATAACCAACTCTCAGCAATGATAGTGAAATAGTTATCCTTTCAGCTGAGTCTTAATCGGTTTAGCTGAGATTCAATTGATAGCACCAAGTGATTTTTCTCGCGTATAAAATTTCGGAATAACGGCGATGAAACTAATAACAGGTCTCGTTGTCGCAATTACTCTTCACCTGAGCATACATTTTCAGGGCGGGAAGGGTACTAACGTTCCTATCGTTACATTCTTAAGCCGCATTCTCCGGCTTCTAACGCATTCTCCGGCGTGCGACTCCAACCCGGCCGTAAATTTCACCAAAATATCAATTAAGGCGGTAAACTCGAGGAAGGTCGAGCCCGACGGGGTTCTTTCTCCTCACGCGACGTCACTGCAAAAAGCTCGCGCTTCGACCTCGTGGCGACGTTCTCTGAGAAATCTGGCGCAAATTTAATTCGCGCCCTCACGAAGACAAACGACCCGGCGACGCATGGCGACCTATCTCTACGACGAGAAGTTAAAGAAGTAAAAAAGTGCACGGGGGTGGAGCCCGGTGCTCTTCAGGAAGCATACACACACACACATGTATGCACGCACGCAGAAGCCCGGCTCAAAAAGTGTTTCGCGGAAACATGGCTCGATACGCTAACGAAAGGAAGGGTGGAAGCTCATCTCCCGGAGCTTTTTGAAATAATCACGTAGCGTTGCGAAGCGTCGGAGCGAGAGAGGGTGTCATTGGCCGAGGGGGACGAGGGTAGTGAGAGGTTGATTCAGCGGTCGAGTGCCGTCCCTAGTTACGAAGGGCCGAGGGACGACGTATGTGAGGACTCGGCGCATCGCCCAACTGCCTACCCTTCGCCGGGAGATCTGCTCTTACATCACTTTCCGCTCCCTTCAATGTCCCTTACGGTCGCAGCGAGCCTTCCTGAACCTTCTCCCTCTTTCTCTCCTCTTTTCTTTCGTGACTTCTCGAGCGAAGATATTGTATTATTAAAATTCCATAACTATCAGAGAGAAGACTCTTATAATACTCTAATACACTGGGGTCATTTTTGATCCCACTCGAGTTTCAAATTTGAATTGCCCGCAAACAAGTGGAGTGAGGACCTTCGATTTACACGCTAAAATACTCTGGTATCCAATAATTGGTGAGAATATGAAGTTTAAACACTGTTGAGTCTGTATTTCAGTTGTCTGTATATAATTCATATAATAAAAGACCTCATATAACAAAAAGGCAAAGTTACTACGAGGTCGTTTCTGATCTCAGTATAGCCGGATTAAGGTGGCAAAGCATAAAAAATAAAAGTGATTTTTTGTTATATTTCGATTCTTTACCTTAAATATAATATATAAGAAAAGTTTTATGTGCAAGTAGCTCATTTTTATTTTTGATTATAGTATGCGTAATCAAGGTTTCTGTACCTTCAAACTGTAATCACGAAAAAAAAAATAAGATTTAGATACAACTAATCTTTGTTTTAATTTGAATAAAATCCCCAAATTACAATGGATTAATACTGCAAGAACTTGAAACTATTATTAATTTTATTCGCCTCCTGACTGAAAAGAACAAAGTGTTTTCGTATACTTAAAAAAATATAAATTGAAATAAATACATGTGTGCTTAATAGTTGTTATTTGAAACTTATCTCACGTGAGATACTCAGAGCTAAACAGAGATATTCTAAACTTAGAGCTAGATTTGATTTTTTTTATTTAAATCATATGATATATATGTGACATAAGATTTGTAATTGCATCTTACGTAAAGAATGTCTTAAATAATAATTACTAATACAAATCTTAGGCCCGTATTAATAATTATTGATTGAAACTCGTCTTAGATAAGATACTGAGATTTGAATTCAGAGAAAATTTTTCAGCTGAGTCGCGATATAAATATCACATATATCATAATTTAACTGATTATTTAACTGATAAACTTCTAACTCTAAATGAATATATGTGTAAGAAAGACCGAGGCTATTTGGTCATTGAAATAAATTGGTAAAATTGATTATTTTTACTGTCATTTAACAGATCTGTTAAACAGATTTACATTTTTACTGTCATTTAACAGATCTGTCATTTAACAGATTTCAAAATCAAACAAGCAGTGATTTCAAAACCATCTTTCACATATTTGAAAATCTTATTAAGCTAAATTACTACTTAATTCTGCGACTCGTTAGAAAATATTAAAAATGATTAGTTTTACCAAGTTACTCCGCTAGCTAACTAGCCCTGATCTGATATGTAACAAGTTTCAAATAACGATTATTAATATTGATTTGACATATGCAATCAGAAATAAATTTCATAAATGAATAGAAGCTAACGTGTAGATAATTTTTGACGATAATATAAATAAACCTCCAGTTTTGCAGTTGGCGAAACATAATTTACAGTTTATGTTCTGACAAGAGTAAAACTAAAAGCTAATTTACACTAGTGCAAAAGATTATTTGCATTTCTTGGCTCTTATAAGTTTATGAAGTTTATTAAAACTTTTCTCAAGTTCTGACTCGGCGACGTATCGTGAGATCAAATGAAATTTCATGTTTCAAGAAAGACTACAGCTTCAAAATTTAAACCGACTTAGATTCTTTTCTTATTTTATAAAAGCTATTGAAATTTAGAACAATTTCGTCGAAATAAATTTTTGTCTTTTGTTTCCTCTCTTCTAAATTATACATAAAAAAGTTGGATTCAAAAATTTTTTTCAATTAAATAGTAAATAACTCATTTCATATTTTATCTAATTTAACATCAAACACAAATATTGATATTGAAATTAGATATTCAAATTCTGATTGTAAGTTTGAAAAAGCTAACATAGGCTAATATAGATTCACTAAATCTTACCTTGACTTAACAAACAAGATTAATTGAAATAGTACTTAACTTTAGTAAGTAAAAACTACTGAAAGTTAAATAAAAATACTACTATTATGTTATCAATTTTGTTGTAAATTACTCTTCTTGAAATAAAACGTTTTAAACTTCCGCGTCTATCGGAATTATTTAATCGGAAAAAAACTTATAAATCTAACTTCATTGTGTCTGATATAGGAGAGAAGTAAGAGACAAAAATCTGGCTCAATAAAATTGTTCTAAATTTCATCAGCCTCCATTAAAACGAAAAAAGCATCGGTTGAAATTTCAAAACTATAGCATTTTATTGGAACATGAAATTTTATTTGGTCGCACTGTGTGATGACGCGCTCACCTGATTCGTTCCGATTTTATCGATTCCGAAAGCCGCAAGATTCGACGCGCGTTAAATTTGATCGATGTCACCCCGCGCCCTCTCCCTCGTTTCCGCCAGCTGAACTTGTTAATTTAATTAACTGTTCGCTCTTAGCCAGGAATAGGATCTCGAAAGAGGACGAGAACGATTGATCGCAACGTGTGTTGTTCGCGTTTCACGAGAATGTTCGCGTTTTTTTTCCTTCTACTTTTTTTTTTTTTATGAAAATATCATTCGTCATGATTTTGACAGCTGGTGTTTGCCGATCCGATTCATGAATAGATCTCACGAATGTATTCGCGCGAAAGCGGATCGCAATTTCCTGCGCGTCCTTTTTTTTCCTTCTTTGTGCGCGCACGACCCGTCGCTTTCCTCGACAGCGCGATCCTCCCCGAGAAATTCCCCGTGTTACACGTAGAGGCGTCGATGGCATTTCCACTTGAATTCAATTGCCGCGCGGCTATTGTCAAAGTACACATCTCTCATTCGGAAACGCGCGGGGGCCCTTCGCGCGCTGCCCTTTGAGTCGTGCCTACGAAGTTCCGGCTCGCTGGCCTTTCCCTTTCCCGTCGCTTTTCGCATATTACAACGGGAATTACGTGCCGGAGATGTCTGTCGGGCTGAGAAGCATCGCGATCCTATTGCTTGTCACTCTCTCATCCCGCTGCCCGTTCTTCATCTCCTCATTTCTCTCCCTCTATCTTTCTCTCTCGCTTTCCCCGTGACATCAGTGTCCCTTCCTCCTATCATCCTTTTAATTTCTGATTTATCTAATTCGCGTAACGGTACATTTACACGACGAGATAACACCTTATTGGACACGGCGCGGCGAGATCAAAAGCGATACCTGAGGGACGTCTCCTTGATGAGCATACCCGTGACCTTGACTCGAGCTTTCCTCGACCGTCTCGGCGGAACGTCGGCCCTCATGAACGGCCCTCGCCAACGGATGACACAATCACGGCCCTCCGGCTCGTGACACGGCACTCACGGACCCCGCATCGCAAACTGAGGCCCTAGTCGAGGCTGACCGGCTCCCTGGCCATCGTGCATATTGATCCTTCTCGCCGCTCGTATATCTCACCCATTCTCCCTCTTTCTCTCTTTGTCCCTGCCTGTGTACGCGATCATTTGACAGCGAGCGAACTCGTTAACGCGGTGTATCGAATTTGCGGAGCGGAGTGTGACACCGCCATAACAGCGCCGAACGCGCTGAAGTGATCAGCTGATCACTTTGTTTCGGTTACGTGTCGCGAATTCGGGAAATAATCGAGAGGGACAGAGTTCGTGTCTGGTGAGAATTCGGAACGTTTACGATTTATTTTTTTCTATAGAGAGAGAGAAAGAGAGAGAGAGAGAGAGAGAGAGAGATAGCCGAGCCATTCGAATTCGAGTGAGTCTTCACTCATGTAGAGTAAATTCTCTATCCTAAATTGTCGAGCGAACATTTTCATTTAATATTGAAGAGTGGATATGATGTTCTGTACACTGCAAAAACAAATTAACTCTAATTAATTTAAGCATTCGTAAGGACTAAATGAGACGCTCCTATAGATTAAGAATCCGCTTTGAGTCAAACATCAACTCTTGTGGCTTTGAGTAACAGTCGTCTCACTTTAAGTGAATTTTTGCTTGTTTTGAGTGAGATTTCATTCCATGAAACTTAGAAAATTATTCTCTAAATCTCTTCGAGTGAAAACCCACTTGAATAGAAAAGTGACGGCCGCGTCATTCCAATTCAACAGACTCTTCACTCGTGTAGAACGAATTCTCCACCCTAAATTGTCGAGTGAATATTTTTATTCAATATTGTGTGGAGAGTGACTATGATACACTCCATACTGTCATAGAAACAAGTGTACTCTAATAAATTGAATTGTTCATTCATATAGATTAAGGGTCCACTTTGCGATTCGAGTTAAAACATTTACTTGTGTGGTCCCGAGTGGCAGTATTTTCTCTTTGAGTAAATTTTCATTTATTTTGAGCTTTTCAAGACAGAATATTTTCTAAATCTCTTCGAGTGAAATTTTACTCGAAACGAAGACTGACAGACGAGTCGGTCAAATTCAAATGATTCGTCATTCATAGAATGAATTCTCCGCTCTGAATCAAATGAATATTTTTATTCGATATTGAAGAGTGAATCTGACTTCACCGTCATAAGAATAAATTAAAATGACTCTTCATTCATATAGAGCAAATTTTTCCAATCTGAATCATCAGGTAAAGGTTTTCTTTAAAAATTAAGAAGTTAATTTCGGTACACCCCCTTCTCCCTCCCTCCAGTTCACACTAAAGCATTCTCTCACTCGTAATTTCGAATAACAATATTTTTACTCAGAGTTACGAGTAATTAATTACTTTTTTAATTAATTATCATATTTAACTGACGATTAATATGATTAATTAAAGATTAATTGATTTTAACAAATTCAATAAAAAACCGTTTGTTTGACGATTAGTTCCAACGAATTCAATTAAAGACTGCTCAATCGACGATTAATATGAGTGAAAAGAATTAAAGACCGTTTACTTAATAATTAAATTTAGCAAATTTAAGTAAGGGTTACTTAGTTGACGATTGCACTTAATAAATTTGATTAAAGAATGTTTAATTGACGACATTGAACTTAGCAAATTTAATTAAAGGACATTTCGTTGATTAATATGAACAAATTCAATCGATTCAATCGAAGATTATTTTGTCACGATTAATATACTCAGTGCAACGCGAATCCTACTCAACCATTGACATTTTCCACGATGCCATGATGCTGTGAGAATTAATATTATCCACAAAACTAATTGTAGCTTTGAGTAACCGAACACTCCTCGATTGAGTCGATTGAATTTATTCATATTAATTATTAATTAAACAGTCTTTAATTAAATGTGTTAAGTTCAATTATCCATTAAACGGCTTTAATTAAATTTGCTAAGTTTAATTAAGTTTAGTTGTTAATTGAATGAGTTTTTATTCTCTTTGCTTATATCAATTGTCAATTGAACGGTCTTTAATATGCATAATTCGTCTTTAATATGCATAATTCTATTCGTTGAAATCAATCATCAATTAAACATCCTTCGGTTGATTGAATCAATAGTTAATTAACTGGATTAAAACATAGTTGTTCAAATCAGTTATTAAATTGAGAAAAATTTTCAATTAATATTTTCACAACACTGTCCTCGCTATCGTTTCAAAGGAATTTTTACTCGTTTTGAATGAAATGTCACTCCGAGAAATTTGCAGAGTATCATCTCATTATTTCCAAGCAAAATACAATACACTCCCCTTCCCCAATCGCGATGTAATATTATGCTACACGTATTTGAATATTCCAATAAATAAGTTTTAAATTTATCGATCGTATATATATGGAATTTTACGTAACTTCCTGTACACTTAAGGCCGACGTTTTCCAGAAAGCCGCACGGTAAACGTCGCGTCGAAGGCACGTAAAAGTGCTGTGCTTCAATATTCACATCGACTTTTATTCCGTCTGCTTCTCCCGAGATCGCCGGTTCTCCTCGTACATTTACTGGAAAATATCTGACGGTTTCGCGGTACGCCCTCGCCCCATTCGTGTCTACCATTTTCCCATCAAGGCGACAAATTTGTCGAGAGAGAGAGAGAGAGAGAGAGAGAGAGAGAGAGAGAGAAAGAGAGGTTCCTTCGTCGGTGGATCATGGGACATAAATTTTCCGCTGGGCAACGCTCTCTCTCTCCGAATATAACTGGGAAATTTTTCATCCCCGAGTGAAATACGTCGAGCACGCTGCGCGATACATCTGGTGGTCTTTCTCGTTCGAGAAATTATCACTCTTTTACATTTTCGAGCACATGGTGATATCTCCAATACGGCGCGCATCGGACTATTTGTGTTTTCGCTTTTATTTATTTATCTGCAGTGCGAAAATCGAGAGATCTCTCTAGTTGAACGCTGGAAAATTGCCTTCCTAGACGCCGTAAATTTCCCCGGACGAGAACGTGGCGTCGGCGCGAGTATGTGTCTACGTTGATTGAATCTGCATGTAAATCGACGGAATAAGCTGCTTTCCCGGTAAATTGGAGACGAGGGGGGGAGTGAGGCTCTCAGGAAGGCCGGCGGTACGAAGGAGAGCGCGTGGGAGAGGGTTAGGAGGTCTCTCCGAAGGTTGAACCGGAAGCGAGAGGGAAGATGCGCGTGGAGGTCGAGCGTAAGCCATAACCGAGTGACAGGTCAATATTAACTCTGACGCCGATGTTCCGTGCACGCGATTTCGAACGTTCGATATCCGGTGGAAGTAATCGAGTTCCGTGGATGGACCGAATTCGCCCGCAAACCAGACGCGACCTCTTGCCAGAATTCGGGACGGGCCAAGGGGAATTTGGACTTGACAAATTGCCTCATTCGGAACTCCACGACAAGCAACGATAATGTTCGATACATGGATGGAGATCGAGGTGTTATCAGGCAAGCGAATACGAAGTTGACGTTTTCATCAATTATAAAAAAATCGTAATATATATACAGAGTATTCAGTGTAATTCGCACGATTTTTCAGACACTTTCGACGGTTTAAGGAAAAGGTTGTTACACGAATTTTCAATTGCTTCGTGCAGACTACAACTTGCAATAACAACTTGCAAGAAGGTAAAAAAAATATTTTTTTATAAAGAAATCAAGGTCATCTTGCATTGCAAACAATGGCATCATGCATTGTTTTTTACTTAATATAGAAGACTTTAAGAAACATACTATCTTGACATACTGAAACATACTGACTTGAATTCAACATACTATCACAAATATCATTTTTGTTAACATTTAATGTGCAGCATTATTTTAAACAGCAATTATGAGCAAAGTGCGGATCTCACTGCTATCTTCAGGATACTTTTGAAAATCGTGTTATAATTAATGTACCAATCTGTTGGCCGCCTCGTTCTACAGATTTATCTCAAATAGATTTTTCTTGTGAGGATATTTGAAAGTTCTTGTGTATCAAAGACCAATCAAAATAATTGTATATTAAATACTAATTATAATGAAAATAATCAAGATCTTCGAGAAAAGATAATTACAGCTTGTCCAAATTTAGATCCAAATAGTATAATAGTTCCTACGCATAGCAATTTATTAAAAAGAGCAGAATTTTGTGTTGCAGGAGGCAAGCAATTTGAACATTAGCTTCCATAAGTTGGAGTTGTTCTATTGTTTTACTATTATTGTTAATAAAAATAATATTTGTGATAGTGCGTTGAATTTATCTTAAAGTCCTCTAAAATATTATTATATTATTATTATTAAATTCAAGGTGACGCAATTCAAAGTTTGCATTTTTACGCTGAAAACAAATTTTGTTTAAATGAAAAAATTAAAGAATATATATATCATAAAAATATGCATTTTTTTCTTATACATAAAACGTAGCTTTTCATAAAAAAAAAACGGTCTTCATAAAAACCTTTATGTTTATTCTATTTAAATTAAAAAGAATTTAAGTAAATATTTTATTAATATAATATGTATCGAATTAAAGTGCCTTATTGAAATATTTTTCTTATATTTTAGATATTTTTTCTAGTGTAGTACTATGTATATAAACTTATTATCAATAACATTATAATAACACTTTCTACACTGAGGACAAAAATAAAGTAAATCAGGTTTTAAAGTTACGTGAATTTTTTTGCGCAAACCGTAATCGAAGCGGATTAAATAAAAATTGAATTAGATCAATATTCTGTTATGGAAGAATTAGAAATATTAAATTTAATCAATAGTAAATAGTTAATACAACTTGATTGATGAATAATCTGTTCCAATTGTAATAAAGTTAAATTTGACTGAAATATTGAATTAAATTTTGAACCCGATATCAAAGACACAAAAGAGTTCGTTGGATTTTTAACCATATTTCTTTTATTAAAGGTCGTACTCGTTCATCTTTTTTTAACGACGTCAGAAATAAGGAAAATCATGCTAAAAATGTTTGCAAAATACATATAAATAAAAAGATATATTTATAAAACGACACATGCAATCGAGCAGGTCTGTTAAATAGTCCAAACACTTCCCTTTCGCTGTGACAATTAATAATGCCGTTAATTATTATGTGTGACGTATAATATATATCTTTTTAACTTATCTCTTCACATGATTCTGTCACATTTATTTTCGGTATTATGATATTACAGAATTACCATATTCACTGTTCAATATAAATTATTTTAATGAAAGATTAAATAAATCAGATAATAAATAATAATGTGTATCTGATATTCAGATATAAAATAATAACTGATAACGTGTCGAATGAACTTTACGAGTGCCTTGTTGAAATAAATTGAAAAGTATTCAAAAGAATTCAATTTTTTCAAGATTTAAATTACACAGACCAGAGATTAAAAAGACGTAAAACTTTTGCTGGAAGAACCAAAGCAATTACTTTATCATATAGAACGCCGAAATTGCGTTCCTTCAGCTTGATTCGAGTTATTTCGATTGTCGAATTTTGTATAATTGTAAAATGGCTTTCTCGGCTGTAATTCTTTTCCTATGCAATTACGACAGCAAGTACCAAATACTTGCTTTTCCGAGAGTAATACACACAGAGAATAAACCATACGCGGTATTACTGAACCCATTTGGCACGCTTCGATGAGCACAACGTATCTCCAGCAGTCGACACTTCCAAGGCGTGGAAGAGTTTCCGATTTCGGATGATATTCGAAGCGAATGTAGACTCGTCGTATATTCGAGAGACGAGACGAGACGAGACGTCGGTTTATTACGTTCGTCGGAAATTGCATCGGAAGGCATCCCGTCTGTAAAACGGACGTGGAATTGATGGCGCGGGGAGAAATCGGTGCGTTACTGCGAAATCGCCCAGGCATTTTTCACGATCAGGTTTAATTGCCGACGGTGTACAACGTGCAGGGAACCGTACGCCGGGAACCGAGGGAAATGTGCGTTAATCGCAGACGGTGATTAATGCTGCTCGCTCGGGACCGCCGCCGCCGCCACCGCCGCCGCCACGTTGGTCACTTCAATGAAGAGACGTGTGGAGAAACGCCGGGCACTTTAGGGGAGGCTGTAATTTGCGTTGCGGTGGTGCATACAAAGCGGCAACAATCGATACAAAACGCCCGAATCGACGTCGAGCGACCGCTTTCTTCGCGGTTTCGCTCTCGTGCACGTCGTGTGTCGATGAGAACATTAATTATTATTTCCCTCTTCTCCTTCGCCACTTCTCCGGAGGCTTAAATCAGCCGACTCGACATGAACTGAAAACGGCGGGTTGGCTCGGGTGGTTGGCTGTCGCCAGCCGTGAGAACCATCCGTTTATTCCGTTCGCTCGCTTTTCCCAGCTTAATCCGGACTTTTCAGTCCGCGAGTCGAGTGGCTCGCGAACCCGCCAGCGACCCGCGCGGATCGTTAACGACCGCGAAAATTACTAACGGGGGAAAGTGAAAGCGAGTTCCCAGGTAGACTTTCATGATTATCATGATTATCATGCGTGAGGCAATCAGTGATGGAAATTTTACAGTTCCTTTAATTGCATTTATGAAGCAAATATATAGGAAATCGCGTCTAGGTGGTATGTTGCTTTTTTATTTATCTAAAGAAGAACAATGGATATACAAAATCGCGAAATGGTTCTTTTAGGATATACACGGAGAAAACTATTATGGCTGTTATATTCACATATTCTATTAAAAAGAAAATTTATATAATTTTAAATGAAATAAATATGGCATTACAAGTTGCTGTTATCACATGCTTATCTATACAATTGTCACGACCATAGTTCTTATGATATGCAGGGTGGAAGGTAATAATTTCCGAAGCTTGGGGATAGATACAGATTGAGATGAACATAAAAGTCCTATGTCGTTTTATAATATTTGAAATAATTTTCGAGATATTAATTAAAGATTTATGAGTGATCACGCGAGACATGGCAGATGAACTGTAGTGGTAAATTTCGGAACGAATAACCTGCTCTTATCAGCTCTCATTGACTTTGTTATTCATTTTTTTATTAGAATTGTTTTATTACTGCTCTACTCATTTGAATAGCGACAACGTATCCAAATGAATAAATATTTACCCAACTGTATACATATTGTGTGTTTTCAGAATAATTGTTCCTTCTCAAGACAATTATACATTTCGGGGGAAAATTATGTTTTGGGTTACTGTCTCGACATTATGACACTTTTCGCGAAATCGTCTCCCAGTTTCTCAATTTCGAGATTTTGATATTTCCGGAAATAATGCATGACCAGCCAAAAAAATTTTCTCTACTCACTCCTGCGTGCTGATCGTGCCCGACGGTTTCTCGATATCCGTGCTAAGCGTGCCACCGTCGGGCGTTCGTAGAGCGGCCTCCAGCGCGGCCGCCTCCTCCTCTTCCCTCAATTCTTCCGAAGCCTCCTCCGGGATCGTCGTGATGTCCTCGATCGGCGGCAGCTCGTTCCCGTTCTCTTCCAGGTGATTCTCCAGCATCGGATCGGAATTATTGTCGCCTGGTCGCGTCACTTCCTCGATATCGGAATCGATACCCTGCGGAGTGCAAACGGGGGATACGCTGGTGCGGCCAGTCGCTTTTGTTCGCGAGAGTTTTCAGCCGCTAAAGATCGTCTCACGTGTTTCCAATGGCAAAATGTTCATTTACAAAGTATCAAGATATTTCCTCATACAAGAGGAATCCGTGCTAGCGGACAAATTGTGCTATAGAGCTGTTTAAATTATTTGATCGTTTGCAAATTTTGAATGTTAATTCGGCCGAACGTCAAAATTCGACTAATAAGTTACATTAACCTTCTGAGCTTCAGTTTTTATTTTGGAAAATTTATTATTTCACATTGAAAGAAAAAACATCTAAGAAGTCAAAAATATTTTTCAAGAAAACACATATTTTTTAAAACCTTTGCTTTTCAAAGCAATTACTTATTCTGTTTAAATAAAAGAATTTAGATTTAAATGAATTTGCTATTAGTACCAAATATATATTTTTCATTTTTTGGATTTTTTCTTACAGTGTAAAAGAGATATATGAGATAAATATAAATAGTGTTTCAAGGGTTTGATTTGAAAAGTGATTTCAGCAGGAGGTAATTAAAAAAGTTTATTAGAAAAAATTGGAAAATTGGTGAAAAAATAAAACTGACTTTCTTTCATAAATAAACTATTATTAGCCATCAAAAACGTTTTATTAAACGACGTAGATGAATAATATTATATTTATTTTTAGAGATATACGTCATATTCTTAAGGATAGGACACAATTATAAAAAAAAAGTTAAATGCATTATTGATATATTAACAGAAATGCAATAACGATACGCTTTTTAGGGACGTAACACGATTACGTTCTATCAGCGTGAATAATTAATAAATGCGGATCTTTAAAGGTACAGTTCTAAATTATTCAGTCGTTCTTATATAGATCGTCTATTTTTAGGGACGTCCTAGTTTCGAGGATATTTGCGAGGATATCGAATTTGTCTTGCGGCATACGGCTCTATTGGCGCGGCATTTCTGTTATTGACACGTTGCTACACTTTAATCCGATTTTAGAAGGGTCAAATATAGAGCCGCGAATATCCGGAGAGATTGACTTGATAGATATTTATTGAATCGCGACACTCACGTCCTAAAAATTATTCACCGCCACGTCGAATGTCAAGAGTAAAAAATGATTATCGAATTTTCATCTATATACTCTTCAATTCCAAATGTGACATTTTCACATGAAAGAAAGAAAAACTTATAATTTTACGAGCGGTAAAAACGCTTTGTAAAAACGCTCACGAGACAGAAACCGCGTGAAACTCGAAAACATACAAAAAGAAAAAAAAATATATTTACATAACAAAAAACATAAGATATATTTAAGAAAAAAAGAACAAATGCGCGCTTACACTGAAAGAAAATATATATAAAAAAATTAAAAATATATTTATTCGATAAATACTAATAATATATTTACTTAATTTTAAATTCTTTTATTTAAACAGAATAAACAGTTACTTTCATGAGATACAATTTAAATAGAATAAGCAATAACGGTCGTGAAAAAATACGGTTTTTAGAAAATATGTACTGAGAAAAAAATTGAAAACTTATTTGTAGGATATAAAATTTAATCATAGAAACAAACTTTCCCACAAATAAATTTTCAAATATTGTTTCCCAGTATATATTTTCTCATTTGTAAATTTTCTCTCGATGTAAAAATATTATTAATATAAGTAAATAATACTCACTAAATTAATATTTTTTATTTTTTAGATATCTTTGCTCTCAATTATATACGTATACAGATCGGCATAATAGTCTCAGTTATTAATTATTATAATTAATTTACTTGGCCTATGTGATCATTAAAATTATTTCAGCAGCAACAATATCTCAAACATAACTCAGATAAAGTAAACGTAAAAAACAGATAAAAAAAAACGTAAAGATTTGTAACATAAAAAATAAAATCGATATAAAAGGAAAAAATATTATGTGAAATATCGTTATTTTTAGTCAACAGTGATACACAGATGTGTAAGCACGACGCGTTTGATAAAAAAATTTAGATAATCCTGAAGTATGAAATGGGAAGGACTAGAAAATGTTAAGGTTATTACGTCGGTTTATATACACTACGCAAGTGAGGACACATAGTTGCGTTCGTTCGTTCGCGCAATAATTTGTCGTGAATTTGGAGACAGCGATTTGGAATTCGGGATTCGCGACAACTTGGTAATTCTCCAAGTCGGCGTCGCCCGAAATCTTTCCGAGTAATTAGCCTCGCTACTCGAGACAGATGATTTTTCATCTACGCGGCGTCTCACTTGCCACCCGCTGGCGTACCTGAGCGAAGTCCATGTAGAAGGAATCTCTGGAGTCGGAACTGCCCTGGCGTAGCCGGAGGCTGAGATCCGGCGAGCTCTCTCCCATCTTCCTTATCTCCTTATCTCCTTCTCGCTTTTTCACCACCCCCGGGCTCAACCGCACCTCCGCGTCGCGCCTCTCCTCGTCCTCCTTACCGCTCCTCTCGCGCGCCAACCCCCCGTATCTTTGTCTTCGGCGAGCTTCTCGCTCCTTTACGGACGGGGAATTCTAAAGAGGGTGGGCCCTTGCACACACAATCCACCACCGGGTTTACAGCCTGAAAGAATCGGCCCTTGAAAGACAGATCGTTTGAACGCCACCTCCTTTTCCTCTTCCTCCTCATTCTCTCGCTTCTACACCTACACAACTTCCTGCTCTTCCCACCTGCCCTTCGCTCGAGACAGAGAGAAAGAGAGAGCAGGAAGCTGCTCTCGACCGTGCGATGCGAAAATACTCCAGTGAAAAGAGTCAGTGATCGCGCGCGCGGCCTTCTTCTCAACGACAACTTTCAACTCCGGGTATCAAAGGCGTTTCTCTTTACTCCTTCGCACCCTCGCGAAAGATATTCGCGCGGAACGGAACGCGCCGGCAGATCGTGATTTTTATATCGACGCTTATTACACGGGGTTAAATTAGGTGCTGAGCGTTATGAGAGATATGCCAGTGTTGTCGTGTCGAGAGAAAATTAACCGCGTTATTGAAACAAATTCTCATATACACTGAGGAAAAATATTTAAAAATTTATTTGTACAATATATAAAATTCATTTCTGTAAAATAAAATATATTTCTGTGAATAAACTTTGTATTCTATGAACAAATTTTCAACTAGTTTTTTCTCAGTGAAAAGAATTTGACTGAATTAATCTGACAATGAACGAACTAAACGCGTTTTAGTTTAAATAATTTTGGTTATAAGAACTAGAAATTCTAGTTCCTTCAATTAAAATGGTTATCTTCAACAAAGAATATTTTCTTGATAATATATTGAGAAAAGAATATTTAAAAATTTTATTTATGAATATAAAGTTTATTTTTGCGAAATAAACTTTATATTCCACAAATAAATTTTCAAGTATTTGTTTTTCAATGCAATCTTAAAACATACTCATCGCAAATTTTAGATAAGTTCGTTATTATCTATTCAAAAGAAGAATTTATTCTCTTTACAAAAATATTATAAAACTTTATATAAGAAAAAGTAATATAAGGCTCGATTCTATACAAGTTATCCCAGAATAATTTCCGAAGCTCTCGTGGAAGCATAGTATGGACTAAGGTGAATATAAAAGGATTGAAGTGAACATAAAGTCCTGTACCGTTTCGTAATATTTGCAATAATTATTGAGATATTAATTGAAGAAGATTTGCCAATGATCACGCAAGATATAATAAATAAGTTGTAATGGCAATGTTTGCCATTGTATGCTTGTATATTAAGTCAAACTGAATAAAAGTTATTTTTCTAATAACTTTGTAAATTTTTAATTATTAATTCAAGAAAATTAGCGGATAATATATTAATGTTCTTGCTCACGATAATATATTAATATGTTCTTTAATAATAACTAAAATTCTATAAAATTATTTGGAAAAATATAGAGGACTATTTTATTCAGTTTAATATAATGTACAAGCTCGATTAAATAACATTAATAATAATTAACGTTAATAATAAACGATGATAGTAAAATAATTTAATAAAGGCCTACATGACAGCAGATGTCGTCACTACAGTCCATCTTCTATATTTCGCGTGATTATTTACAAATATTTTTAATTAACATCTCTATAATTATTGCAAATATCATAAAACGACATAAAACTTTTAGTTTATTTCAACCCGTATTATGCCTCCACGAGAGTTTCAGAGATTATTCTAGGACTGTATAGCAAGCAAACCGAATTTTTGTTTTTTTTTGTTTTCATTTGATATGCTTATTTAAAATATTAAATTTTCTAGGATTTAGAATGTATTTTGAGTAAATTTAATATCATAATAGAATTCATAATAGATTTGCGGATATATAATATAAATTTATGAAATATTTGAAACAAATAACTTTAATATATAGTTCAGAGTATATTTTTCGATGTATGGAGATTTGCATATTGCAATATGCTTGAATAAGAAAATAAATAAGAGTATTGTAACCCAGAATTTTCAACAATGCTTATCACGTGTTTCACGTGGGGAACTTCATCCGGCCGTTGAAGATGGGCTTCGGTGCCCTTAATTACGTAAGGTGACGAGACGGCGGTGCAGGGACGTACTTTGTAAGATCGAAACTAATTACGCCAGGTAGAAAATTAAATCTGACTCCCCGTTTGTCTTTGAGTTAATTATCCCGTTCACAGCGCGGTAATAATTTCGACCGGAACTGTATAATATAATTATGGACTGCGACGATCGCCTGTTGGCTACAGAGTCGGCTTTAAATTACATGCACGGAGAAAAAAGTTTGCTTGCATTAACCTGCCAATGGACGAACCAAACTCGCTTTGGCTTCTTCAGTGTCAGGTTATTTCAAACAAATTATTTTACGCACTGATTAGTGTATAAATATATAAAAGAGCAACGAACAAACGGAAGTCTTCTTTTCCTCTCTTTTTCGCGATCGACTTTATTAGCAAATTCGTCGGAACGCGTTGACACGAAAGTAGCGGAACGTATCGTCGTGAGCTTCAGTTTATCTTGCGAGAAGCAGACTTATGTACTTAACAGCTTAGTCATGTTGCTGCTAAGACTTATAGGCAAACTCGCTGCGCGGAATTGTTGTTGGTGAAGTAACAGGATACCCGTCTAAGACGCTGCTTTGTGCGCACGGAATGCATAATTACTCGCTAAAGTTAACGCGGAGCTTTCAGCGATACAATCTTCGAAACTCGAGTCGCTTTGTATCGGCTT
The DNA here is from genome assembly GCF_010583005.1 of Odontomachus brunneus. Classification (NCBI taxonomy): domain Eukaryota; kingdom Metazoa; phylum Arthropoda; class Insecta; order Hymenoptera; family Formicidae; genus Odontomachus; species Odontomachus brunneus. The sequence goes on along the minus strand of NW_022639500.1, from coordinate 2,072,722 downwards.
TGTACGTCATTTTGCACGCTGACAGGGAGGGAATTGCAGAACAAGCAGTTGCTCACACTCGTTACGACGCCGAGTGCTTTGCCTATTTATATCTGTATCTCAAGAAAAAGAATATATGCGCGATATGTCCATTTTTCTTTGGTCTTTAGCTACTGAAGAGTTTCGGTCTATACTGAGAAAAAAATACTTGAAAATTTATTTGTGGGATATAAAGTTTATTTCTGCGAGTTAACTTTATATCTGAAAAATAAATTTTAAACTATTCTTTTCTCAGTAGAGGAGATTAGTTGGCTATCGGGATGGCAAAATTGATTATTTCTACTATTCTTTAACAGATCTCAGAATCAAGTTGATATTTCAAAGCCACCTTTAAAGCCATCTTTAAACATGTTTAAAATTCTTGCTTGTTTAAATCTGTAACCTGTTAGAAAATAGCAGAAATAATCTGTTTTGCCAACTTACACCGTAGCCAATTACCTCCGGTTTTTACTACTTGTAAATATACTGAAAAAATACTTGAAAATTTATTTGTGAGATATAAAATTTATAAGATGATGAGCTTTTCTCAAACTTGAGGATATTTTAAGATTATTACATTAGATCAAGAAAATATTCTTTGTTGAAGATAACCATTATTTAAAAGAGGAGAAGTAAACTGAATAACAGCTTTTCTTAACAATAAGAATGATATTTTTCTGTGTGTACACTTCGAGAAACATTAAAATGCTGCGAACCCAACCGTCCGTTTCATTTTTTTAAGTGCTTCGTCAAGATATTAGGCGAATCCGTCGGGGAAGAAAACAATGCGTCGTACCTTCAGAAGACATTTGTCCTTCTATGAGTAATCCAGTGCGGTGCCGGTGAAGCGCTTCCTCGCCGGGACGCAGGAGTTCTAACGTCAATGAACATTCTTCCCGCTCGAGCTCGTCCCTAACGCCATTCCACGAGACGGACCCTCCCGTTCCTCGAACGTTTTATGGTTCGTATACGTGGCATCGAATATTTCTCCATCAAAATGACTCCCCGCGCGCATTAGGGAAACACTGGGCACAGCAGAAACAGCTTGGGGTCAGGCGTTAAATTCTAGGTTGGCGAACGCAAGCAGTTTTGCATCGTCACACGCACAACAATACCGATCACGAATTGTCGTCTCCGGATCGCGCAAATTAAACACGTGCTCTCAAACAAAACGCGAAGATAGCGATTGTGAGCGTGAACCGATGATAATCGATTAATTAACGTTAATAATAAACACTGATAATAAAATAATTTAATGAAGGTCTACATTTACTGTAAAAAAATGAATAATTTAAAGTTCTGCTGATGTAGAATCAAAATAACTTAATAAAAGCTAGTTAGAGCCTGTACAAAGATTTTGTGGTGCACACATATACACACATACAATAAAAAATAAAACACATTGTTTAACAGAATATCTTTATTATTCTGGATATTTGATTAAACAATACGTTTTATTAAATTATTTGGATTGTATAATTTTTATATTTTAAGCTCTTACTAGCTCTTCATTAAATTATTTTAATTTGTATATTAACAGAGTCTTAAATTATTTACTTTTTAATGATAGAGATAAGATTCTTATACACAAAACAATATCGTTCTACTGTTAAGAAGAGCGATCTTCAGTTTATTTTCCTTTTTTTAAGAAATTGTTCTCTTCAACAAAACATACTTTCTTGATAATAATCTTAAAATATTCATCACAAATTTTAGAAGAGCATATTATCATGTCACTTAAAAAAAGAATTTATTCTCTTTACAAAAACATTCTAAAATTTTGTTAAAGAAAAAGTTGATTTGCGATGAGCAAACCAAATTCTGTTTTAATTTAATATTTCTGATCGAACTTATCAGGACTCATAATGTATTTTGAATAAAGAGTGCAGCCAAATTTTGCTTCTTTTGCATGGGATTTTGTAAAACTTTGAATATTCCAATAAATATTACATCGATTTGAAGCTTAGGATGAGTAAATAAAAAATATAAAATCTCAATATTATTCTCGTAGTCGTTTGAAAGATAAATGATTGATAAATGATGATTTTGATTGGTCCAAAGGATTGCAATCTCAAAATAAATATACCATATTTCCCAAACAATCTTGAGAATAATATCGAGATTTTATATTTTTAATCTATTCGCCGTAAACTTCAGATCTCTCCCGATATATCATTAGTTGGAATATTCCAAGTATTTGAAAAAGACGAAATGTCTATGGGCGCTCGGCCGCACTCTTTGAATGAACTAATAACGGAGTTATGGACATACAAACTTATGAAATACTTGAAACAAGTAACATTTACTTGAATACAGTGTGTATTTTTCTGCGTGTATTGATCCTTAAATCAATTAATTTCGATTCATTCATCACTGAAGTTTTAAATTATTAATATTTAATAACACGGATTAACGTCAATAATGGAGGGAAAAGCAATTTCCGCGAACGACCAGGTGAATCGGCTATGCAGATCGCACGAGAAAACATCGCGATAACTTCAGTACGCGATAGAACGTCACGATAGAAACAGGAAGCGACGCGAGGATGGCCGAACGATACGACATCGACACAGTGAGACGGAAGGATTGCCTCTCTACACCGATCGATACGCAAATTCTATATCCAGCAGCGTCGATAGTTTCGACGCTCTTTGGTACAGTAGTGCAGTTGTTGCTTTCCCAGAATTCCGCAACAACGATTTTCCCGTCGCGTGCGAGAAAAGCCGACGGTATTTCCACTCCGCGCGTTCATGCTCGGAAGCAGTTCATTGCCTTTTTACGCCGGCGATGTCGCGTTCCGACGTTTTATCTAAACTATACGCCTCGTTGCTAGATGCACGCAATAAAGCACGCAACAGGATGAAAAAGAAACGTCGGCAAATGATAGGCCGCGGGAGTTATCGAGCCACATCGAGACGAAAAAACGTAGCCCGCCCCGACTCGCTCGCGTGCTATTTACAAACAAAGCCGAGAGAGGCGGTAATATCTCGATCTATACGAAATATGCCGAACGAAGTTCTCACTCCTTGGAGTTGACTTGTGCTTATGCGAGCTTACGAGACTGTCGTTATCCACAAACGTTCCCGAATTTTGAATCCCGCGAGAGACTTCCGGCTATTGGTTATGCAAAACGCGAGTAACAATGATATAAACGACCCCAACAACAAGAGAAATTGGGGTTGAATCGCTCAATTCACTCGCAGATTTCGGCCATCTATTTCAAGAAGAGCCCGAATAAAGGCCGATCGATCTTGCGTCGTCGACTTAGGATTCTTCATGCAAACTATCAAGGCTCGTCTACAGTACGCGGAATAAGCTTGATGTAATGGATTTTCTACGAAAAGTCATTAGCCATAAGCTGCGAGTAAATTGGCCAACCACGGTTTTATTTTCAAGAATAATCGACTATGGTTGGTCAGTTTGCTTAGGGCTTATGATTAATGGCTTATTGTAGAAGGCTCATAAATTGAAGAAATAAAAGAGTATTTATTTCGCTTACGTCTCCAGCCTGCTTACGCCGGAGATACTTCTCTTAAGAAAAATATACACTTCCGACGCAAGAGATTCAGAGTTTAAAAGACGTATAAAAGCGAAATAAATTATTTTTATTTCTTATTCCAAAATCTACGCTCACTCCGTGTGCTGTAGACGAGTCTTCACACATCTAGCACAGACCTGTCGACACGACGTGACACGGAGCGCGTGTCAATAATTTCGATTCAATCGGATTATCAGATCTCACGATGAAAGCTCGCGACTAGCAACCCAACGAGCGGAAGCGGCTGCCTTTCGTGCGTCAGTCCAATAGTTCTTTTCCCTCCAACGCCGGAAGTCGCGACTTCGCGTACATCGCCTGCCGCTGGCCTGACTCTTGAGCGAAAGTTCGACCGAAGGAACGAAAGAAGCGCACTTACGGGAAGAAATCGAGGCACTCGTAGGCAGCCGGTGCTCGTCTTCCCGCACCCTTCGTCGTCGTCGTCGTCGTTCTCCTGAGGGGCGACGCATCCTCCCTCTCACATCGTAGTAGCAGTAGTAGCAGTAGTAATAGTGGCAGCAGTAGTAGTAGTAGTAGTACGCACCACGCAGTCCCCCGTTTTCACTTTCATTCGACTCCTCCTCTCGCCGGCTCGCTCGGGTCGCGGATCCGTCATCTGCCACCCTCCGCATCCGCTCGGGTCCACTGCGAATCCATATCCCGTAATCGGTGCCTAACGCCGCCGCCACCACCGCCGCCGCCGCCGCCGCCGCACTATCCGCAGGTTGTAAACACACGCACCAACGCGCTCCTCCTCATGCACACGCGTACCTGAGCGCGGCCCGTCGCTCGGGGGTGCGTACGAGAGCCTCGCAACGAAGTTCCCGGCGAGCTCCTTCCCGCTGCTCTCAGTCGGGGTTGAGGGAGGAAGAGCCGCGAAAAGTCGCGCGCTTCAATTGGACTTTTGTTTTCTTGCGTCGCCCGGTAGAACTTTCCTCGCGACGCTCCGGGAAAAAAAGGTATCGTGAAACTTGTTGAGCGAATCGAGCGGGAAACGGGAGAAAGTGCGAGAGAGCGAGATACACGGCGGAGCGACGACGATGTAACGTCAAGGGGGATGAAAGAGAGACAGGCGAGTACAGAGAAAGAGAGAAAGAGCGTTTTTCCAAAATCGAACCGGATGCAATGCGATCAATCGTGGCGCGCGGTAACGAGGCACGGGGACACTTCGGCACCTCCCGAAGGGCGCGCCACGCGAGGCATCGACATCCTGCGAGGGTCGCCGGGCTGCTGCCGATGGCCCGGGCGTCGAGACGGGAGCGCCCGCGCCGCGACGCCGCCACCCGTCGCACGCCGCTGCGCCGGACGACTTCGTTGCATCGCGGCGCAAGCCCGTAGCCAGGGGATGGACCGTCGCCTCCGGGGGCCAAAGGTCGAATGACACTCCACTGAGATTTTCTTTCCCGCCTTATTTTATTCTGCCTGATCGTCCCGTGAATTCCCGTGCATCGCAAAAAGCTCGTCACATTACATCTGTACTTTTAGAAACTAGAGATTCTGTGTTACAAGGCTTGGGATAATTGCAGGATGATCCTTTTTGTTGAGATGTAATTTGTATATTTTTTTGCAAGTATGATTTGGGAAGAGGAAGCTCCTTGGAAGAAGTCGATGCGATTAACGTCAAACCGGAAATCTGACGTGCAGTACGAAGAACTGCGATTATTTCATTATTGGGACGCGATTGAACTCGAGGATACGCCGGGGATGTGGTACAGCCCTTGTGAGATCGGAGCTGCGCGCATGCGCCTTCGAAATAGCTACTAGGAAATAAGGGTGGTTTATTGGAATGAGAAAGTTCTTGTGCGCAAAAAGAAGCCAACGTGATTAATGAGGCGTGAGAAACTCGATGCGCGGTAAAGCAGAATGGCAATTCCACGACAGCGACCAGAATGAAGAGACTTCATCTTGGCGAGATGAAAGTGACAGAGATTATTGCTTGTTCGTGCTTAAAGCTCATCGTGATTAGGCGCGACAAATTAAAATAATGTTGCATCTGCCTGTATGTGGATACTTTTATTTTCACTTTTCCAAAATATCAGACATAAAGTACAGAATAATAGACATTTGTGTATTCTGGTGTAAAAGGTACAATTTGACAATTATACGTGTTCACCGGGTGCAATGATGTAAACTGAAACTGCTATGGCCGTACTCGCGAAAGTAGAAAAGTTCGCGGAAAGCCAAGAGTAGCTCCTAATTTACATTAGTAAAAATAAGAAAAGTAATATAATAAAATTATTGTATACCTATGTAATATATATGCATCTATAATATTTATATTACATACAAACATATAACGTAATATACGTGGATTATCGCAGTTGTATGTAATATATGTATTAACATATGTGTGTATGTATAGATACGTATTAATACACGCTGCGCCAAAATAGCTTTAACATTTTTTTCGCCACTAGCATCGATCGAAAATCTCAACCACGTAAAATGCATCTACATATTCACGCGTCATGACCGTATACTATTCCGAAAAAGTGGTAACACTATCTAGAAGCAGCTGTGACACTGCGTTCAGTAAACGGAACGGTGGAGCGAAATAAAAGTATACTATTAAAAATGGCGACTGCTTCGTAAACATGTTGCAAGAGCGTAAAGCGCTGTCGTTCAGCAGAAAATTTTACAACAGTGGCGGCGTAGCGCAAAGCGTTCACTGAGCGTTTTCATCTGTTGAACGCAACCATTGACTGCGTTCAGCAGAGAAAGCTGTTTTGCAACTGTGTAAAATTCGTGAATCCGATTTGTACATGCTCTTGGATTTAACCAAAATTAAGAGCATACTCCAGTCAAATTCACGAATTTTACAACAGTTGCAAAGCAGCTTTCTCTGCTGAACGCAATCATTAACAACTCTCCATGCTACATAACACAGATTACTTTCCAAAAGCAAGAGCATTTCGATATGTATAAGCACTCTAATTCGGGATATAGTTCCCCTTAATTAAGACTAATCTTAAAAAAATATTTCTAATCACTTTTAACTTTCATAAAAACGCTTTCATGTAACACTCCTCTTTAAATGTTAAAGCTATTTCGGCGCAACGTGCACAACGTTTTTATCGTGTTATACAATAGTAAAACTACATTCGTATAATAAATTTGAGTTGAATAATCGTCGTCAGTCTCATACTAAATTCCCGTGAACATTTCCTCCTTCTGCATCGATTATTCGATAACGAATCCTTTATTACGTTCTGGCATATAAATTAGTTACCAACACATTTTTGCCAGGCCAATCCTCCGCACGCTATAGAGACGATTACATATATCGTAACCTGCAAAAAAAATACACTGGTTAGATCGCAATAACAAATCGGAAAATCAAATTGATCCTAACGTTGAACTTACGATTAAAATAGCACCAACAATAACGTAGATCTTGACATTCTTCCAAAATAAGGAGCGCGCTAAATTTCTACTTGTCTTCCTGAATGTGACAGACTGAAATAAAAACCAATCATTATTGAAACGTTCAATAACGATTAACGACATCGACAATAGGCATATTTTTACATACATTAGCAGATAAGTTTTCCGTTTTGTGCACAAGGAGTTCTAATCGCTCGCCGCGCATCGCTATATTGTCAATATTTTTTACCATGATATCCTTGAGTTCGTCTAACTCACCGTGAACTTTGGACAATCTATCAAGATCCTTTGATTCGCTATAATGTTTCTACACAAAAACAGAAAAGAACATACATGAGACTAGATAGATCTATGAAAACAACTTTTCTATGCTGATTGATTCTTTGCTGATATTACCATTTCATTGGCTAACACACGACTGAATTCAGTATTCATGGCATATGCCATGGCAGTTTGAGCACCCTGTCCATAAACAGCTAAAAACCTCCTCTTAATTTCATTCAGATATAAAAATGCTCTAGATCTTTGAAAATCCTGAAAAATGAAGTTGTTATATATTAATCTATATATAGAAATTATATTAGATATGTTAGATTGATCCTTTTATCTATTATAGAGAAAATATTGTAGTCAAAATTACAACAAAGTTTTTATAATCTTGAACCATACAGAGTTTAATTTAAGAGTGTCACTAAGCTATTTGAAAATGTTATACATGTTTGAACTTTTATTATAAAATTATTGTAATTACTTGAATATCTTTTTATCATATATTTAGAAATTTGCTATTTCTATGGTCGTCAAATTTACTGTTTCTATAGTAATTTACTACAATATACAGTTCAATCATACAATTATTGTAAAACGAAATATAACTTTAACGTAATTTTTACTATAATATATTCCCTCTTTCATACATCTTAATATGTTAGATACATACATCATACATAATATGTTAGATACATACATCATCTGTAATACACATATAAATCAGATAATCCTCGCAGATATAGTGGAAAAGATAAGGCCCCTGCGAGTATGTGAGTTTGTCATTGTGTGGCGGAATCTTTGCCAGAATTTTCTCTGTGACTTCCTCAAAATTTCCCGTGCACGCAGCGTGTTTTGCCAATATTATTGGCCCACGGGCTACCACACTGAATAAAATCGGCATGTCGGCAACTGTAACAAAAGAAACGGAAAGTTAAAGTAAAAGCAACTCGACAATCAGATATTTCTCTAGTTAAGAAAGAGATAAGACCTATAGAAGTTGTATGATGGATGTTAATGCGAATAATTAAATTATGTAAGGATAATATTATTTGACGGTGACAAATATTCTTTCTACATACATTTTCTACCTAGAGGAAGATACTTCCTACTGACACTGAATCAAATCATTTTTATCATGGACCAATATAGTATTTACAATGAGTTCTATATTAGAATTCTTATCTTGAATTCTTCTATGCTTGCAGAAGGTTCATGCTTAATGCTCATGCCAATGCTTAATGTACTGGCACAAAAAGGAAAAAGAAGCAATTAAAGCCCCAAATCTCTCCTTGTCTGTGCATTTTGATTGGTCAACAGTTTCCAGTGATTCTTATTGCAAACTAAGGTTGCCAGACATCCAGATTTTAACTGAACAGTCCAGATTTTATCAAGAATGTTTAGCTATCTAGTTAATATTAAAATTGCCCTGAATTTGAGTATTTAAAATAGTACCTTATATATTTTCTTTATTGTCTAATTTTCTATTTATCTCTATTTTGTAATGATTATAAATGTGCAATTATATTCTTATATTCTTACAATAATACAATAATATACTTTCTTCTTTGCTGTTGTCGATTGTAATTAAAGATGAATGTGACCACATTCTTGTATTCTTGTTATATTTTTTGTTTATTGTTGCAATGATTTTAAGTCTGTCATATATTCTTAAAGAAAAATATATTTTTGCAAATCATATTTCCAGTTTGTTTTCTTCGAAGAAAGTCTGCCTAGATTTTTCAATTTTCAAATCTGACAACCCTGCTGCAAACTTCTGCTTTACTAACCCAATAAACTTCATTATAAATGTGGATCTTACTCTTTTGTACTTTCTTTATACTTGATATGTCCCTGAACACAGCTAATGTTTTTAGCTTAGAGAAGAAAGGACAGACTGGTTATATTTTTGCTTCTCTCTTGTTCTGTCTGCGCCCATTTGAGTAAGCCTCCCAATATAGCATAACAAGTTTCCTGTTTACAATACAATATTCCCAGTGGAAACATTCTGTTATCTCTTAACATATCACAACCAAAAACAACAGGCATTCTATGCAGTAGGAATAGTAGATACAAACATTCACTTGGCTTTGAAACTAATTTCGAGTTTGCAAAGTGTTCGTTAGATATAGATAGTTATGAGTAGTTTAACAATGTTTTTCTACGAATAATGACTAATTACCACATGCACGCACACACAACACACACCACGCGCACGTTAATAAAGGCGTAATCTTAACCTCTTGATAACCAATTCGAACAAATTGTTCTCAAAATAAATTATTTTCAAAATTCTGGCAGCAAAATTCTGGCAGCTTCGATTGTATGAAGAGATTCAATTAACATATATCTGACAGAAGGTTAAATCGTCAACAAACTGACACTTGACACTTACCTCGATATAAAATAAAGAATAATGGAACAACTAGCTGCGCACTTTACTGCTTACGTCTTTCGCAGTGTGACACGATTATCCTTGGAATTTACATTCATTCACATTTATTCAAAGACGACAATCAGTCGTTCGATCTGTTGCTCCCTGTTGGGAACTTTTGTGAAAACATCAAAACACTCCCGCGATCAGACAGCCACACTCTTCCTGAAATCATCGATAAGTGTAAATACGTCAGTGTTAGATCTTCGCACACGCGCGATGCCAATAATGACGACCGTGAACTTTGTAACATACTAGAAGGCACACGTGTGCTACAGGAACAAGTCGAGTCATAACGGGTATTGCGCCTTCTGTCTCTTTAACTCAGTCCTGCTTTAACTCTGTCCTCAACAGCCTTAAGAGGGCGCTAACAGGCAGCGAGAAACTATGGAACCTGACCATTCGAATAATCTATACAACAATGGCTGCGTTCAGAAAACATAGCTGAACAGTGAGCGGTCAGTGATTATTGGTCCTTACTGTTAGATCCCTAACTTTAGACCAATTGCGTTGACTAATTACTCAACCGTTGTGCAACAGTTATGTCTTCTGAACGCACCCAATGACCGTTGTAGTACTGAATGCACGTAATGTTGCACTGGGATGCACCCTTATAGAAATATCATACTAAGAATCATTGATAATTACTTATTTTCAGTATTAAAAATACTGGATAATAAGTAATTATCAATGATTCTTAGTATGATATTTCTATAAGAGTTGACTATTTCTCTTCAGTGCTCGATATATTTGTTTTACTTTCTAAAGGAAGGAAGCGCAATCTAGTTCAACTAAAAAGAACACACTTTAGGGTAGAGTTCACTGGTGTCGACAGTTACTGGCTAAGTTCGTTTTGCTACTTCGAAAGCATTATATGAAGCATAATGCTGAAAGCATTAGCTTTATCGCTAATTATATGCCGAAAGAAGATAGAATAATTCTTTTAACACAAAAGTATGCGAGGCGAACTTAATCATTGTCGTAACTGAATATAATTAAACTAAACAATGATAGCTTAAACTACTTTACTTTTCACTCTATATGATAATAAGTTTAAGTGATCTTCCATTCGATTTTATAGCGCGAGATGTACTTTAACTTATTTGTTAACTAGAACAATAATGCGTGCGCTACGCGCGCGCCATATAACTAATAAAGAACAATAAAAAATGTAAAATAAAAATAAAATAAAAATTAAATTAAATTAAAATATACTTTAATTAATTAATAATTATAGGGAGAGACGGAGAGACAGGGAGAGACGAGGAGAGACAGGGAGAGACAGGAAGAGACAGGGAGAGATATGGAGAGACAGGGAGACACAAGGAGAGACAGGGAGAGACAAGGAGAGACAGGAGAGGCAGGGAAAAACAGGGAGAGACATATCTCTTCTGTATTTTTTTTCGTGACCTAACCAACGCGATGACAACTATTTGCTTGGTAATTTGACAGACGCAAACGACACCCCTTATAGAAAAGTATTACTGGCTGTGATAAATTGGCCAGTAATAAATAGTAATTTTATTACTCGTACGAGTAATAAAATTATTGAACAACAGTAATTATCGCTAGCCAAATTATCACTTATCAGTATTAAATTTCTATAAGGACGAAGCAAGCCGCAGCCTATATGAAGTAAGCTGAGCGAGAGAACCAATCAGCATCGCGGAAAAGCGGCAACAATTAAATCTCTTACATGCCTTTTTTTAGAGTGAATTATTATCCATGGGCTAAAGCTTGTTAATAGCTTTGGGCTACCCTTATAGAAATATCATACTAAGAATCATTGATAATTACTTATTTTCAGTATTAAAAATACTGGATAATAAATAATTATCAATGATTCTTAGTATGATATTTCTATAAGGGTATTATCCATGCTTGTGAAACCCATTCAGTGCAATCTGAAAAACTTATTTTACGTTAAGAATAAATGAAAGTGTTCGCGCATATTTTTTGACATCTTCGTTTCACGAACACAAGCGGAAGTCATATATAAGATTCATGTGAAAGATGGTTCAAGAAGCCACTACACATTCCAAAAATTTTTATGACATGGCCACATTTAAATTTTCTCTACCCATCAAACACAATGTTACATGTAACATGTTAGTTATAATTTCCTACTCAACAATGTAACTGTTATATAACATACGTGTTAGGAAATTACAACTAACATGTATCCCAGTAAACACAAAGTAACAGTAACATAACATCAATGTTACAATTTCCTACTCAATAATGTAACTGTTATATAACATACGTGTTAGGAAATTACAACTAACATGTATCCCAGTAAACACAAAGTAACAGTAACATAACATCAATGTTACAATTTCCTACTCAATAATGTAACTGTTATATAACGCGCGTGTTATATAACAGTTACATTGTTGAGTAGGAAATTATAACATTGATGTTATGTTACTGTTACTTTATGTTTACCGGGACGTTACATGTAATGTTACATGTTATGTTTGCTGGGTACACAATCGAAAATAGAAAAGTTTGAACACTTATTTTTCACTGTTTAAAAGAAAAATATTCTTACTATGAATTACTAAGAAATGTTTGGCACAAAATTTTTAAAAAGTACCGAGGAATTATCTAATTGAGAGTTCGTCAATTTAGTATAAGAACGATTATAGTGCGATTTATGTTAGAAAATACCCTGTTATATAACACGTATGTTATATAATAGTTACATTGTTGAGTAGGAAATTATAATTAAGATGTACGTTATATGTAACGTTGTATTTGCTGGGTAATTAACATTTATGATAATAAATGAATCAGTCATTTTATTATTCCAGTATTATTATCATTCGCATTTTTTAAACAGAATTGTACGAAAAGTAATGAGATACGCCTGTCAACGAATAAATAAATTATTCTTTTAAAGTTCGGGAAGGGGTTTTATTTCAACATAATGTTACTAGTCGTTATACTACTTGGGAATGCTTGCCTGATGTAGTTTTAAGATTTGTGTCCTGTCGGAATGGCCTAATAGTGGTATCATTTTTGCTACCTACGAAAAATGTTTCTCCATCACCCTTCCACTATACAATGAGGGTGAAAGAAACGGGTCCGCAAGTAGCAAAAACGATATCACTGTTAGGCCGTTTCCACAGGACACATCTTAAAACTCCATCAGGCAAGTATTTCAAAGTAATATAACTAGTAACGTAATGTTAAAATAAAATCCATTCGCGAACTTTAAACAAATAATTTATTTATTCATTGACAGGCGTATCTCATTGCTTTTCGTACAATTCTGTTTAAAAAATGCGAATGATAATAATACTGGGATGATAATGTTGGCTACTTCATATATTAATAATTTATTTTATTTCATATTCTAGAAAAATGGAAAAAAAGTTGGAGCAAGCCGGTATCGAGCGTTTCAGCTGCGCTCCCTACTCGCTGCTTGCGTTTTGCTTCTATTTACCAGATATGTAAATATGAAACCGGAATTTTTGTAGAAAATATACGTTTATTGTATGAAAATGATAAAAAATATTTTATTCGAAGTATTGCCCATCGCTAGCTATACATTTTTCCCACCTGTCTGACAATTTGTGGATGCCACGCCAAAAAAACTGTTGCTCTTTTGAGGCAAACCAGTCATTGAGCCATTTTTGTATATTTTTGTAAGAAATGAAGCGCTGCTTAGCAAGTGCGTGTCCCATCGATGCAAATAAATAGTAATCGGACGGTGCCAAGTCTGGTGAGTAAGCCGCATGCGAAAGTATTTCCCAACTAAACGCCTCAATCGTTTCCTTGACCAGTTTTGCTGTGTGTGATGGTGCATTATCATGAAGCAAAATCACTTTGTGTTGCCTTTTTTTATATTCTGGTCGTTTTTCACGCAAAGCTTGATTCAAATCGATCATTTGTTGTCGGTAGCGTTCAGTATTAACGGTTTGGCCAGGTTTTAGCAGCTCATAATAGATCACACCCTTCTGATCCCACCAAACACAGAGCATTGTCTTCCGTCCATAGCGATTTGGCCTTGCAGTCGATGTCGATGGTTCGCCTGGAGTTACCCATGATCTTTTACGCTTAGGATTCTCAAAATATATCCACTTTTCATCGCCAGTCACAATTCGATGGAGAAATGACTTTCTTTTGTACCTGGCGAGCAGCATTTCGCAAGTGGTTTTTCGGTTTTCCTGCTGTCTTTCATTCAGTTCATGTGGAACCCATTTTCCCATCTTCTGGATCTTTCCCATGGCTTTCAAACGTATGGAGACGACTTCTCGTATCACATTTAATTGATCCGCGAGTTGTTGCGTTTGAATGTCATCCTCATCCAACGATGCTTGCAATTCGCTTTTTTTTCAATCTTTTTCGGTGGTCTTCCACGTTCTTCGTTTCTCACGTCAAAATCGCCACTTTTGAATTTTTTAAACCACTCAAAGCACTGTGATTTACCAAGAGCATGCTCACCGTAAGCTTCGACAAGCATTCGATGCGATTCTGCAGCAGTTTTCTTCAAATGGTAACAGAAAATCAATGCTATCCGCAAATCGTAGTTTCCAGGCACAAAATTCGACATGTTCAACGCTATTACAAACTATGCTGTTGTATGAAACTTGTATTGTTGTGAGTTGAAAATCTTTGTCAGAGATGTCAACAAGGAAATGGCGCCAATGACGCGGTTTGACGGTAACTACATTGACAGCTAGGGCCATCTATGGGCAAATTCCAGTTTCATATTTACAGACCTGATAAGCGGTACTCTACGTGCACAGAAAATTTTTAATTCTGATTTCTCGTAAGCTAATGCTCAATGATAATAGTCATACGAGCTGTTTTTACAGGAAAGGGATTACTACACATATATAAAGATTAGCCAAATCTAACGCGGCGCATATTGTAAATTTCCTTGTAAATTGCACGTTAAAATTTTTTATTTAGAGAATATTTAACACACACATAATAAAACACAAAGTTGTAATTAGTAAACTGAAAAACAGACTCTTAGAATTCTCCGATAAAAGATAATGCGAGAATAAAATATAAAATTACAGATGTAAATTAGAAAAGATAAAGTATGAAATAAATTTAAAACCATTTAGTCGAACATTCGACTCTCATTTGCCCAAACTCAGTTATCGCCTAATCAATAATTTGAACATTGATATATTCGTATTTCAAGCTAAATTCTTCATATCCAATATGTACGATATATACGATATGTACATATATACATCAACTAACTGTACGTCAACTATATTATGAGGTCAATGGCTATTGATTGTGCACAGTAATAGAGTTTTCACGAGGCCGATTACCAACAATTATCAGAGTTCAGTACAGTTGCAGACATCTGGCACGTCCGATGGCTCATCTAAGCCTTGAAAGTCCAACCGACAGAGACCGGCGTACACGTGCTCCAACGAAACACGCATGTGCCAGGTCTGGTAGAAAGCTACGTGCTAATTCCAGACGGAGCTTTCGCACGTCACACCGATGTCTTCTCCTCGCATGTGTCGACACGGCGGCGGCGGAGACGGCAGTAACGGCCCGGCGACGGCTGCATCGACGGGATTTTACTACTACAGCAGTGGAAGGAGATAACAGAACGTAAAGCAAATGGATAACGGTGTCTTCCTCCGGAGGAAGGAGATGGTAGCGGCGTGCACGTGAAGTCCAGCGAGCCAGTGTCGCGGAAACTGCGAGAGAAGAGGTTGTTCGACTGGCCTGTTCCCCAGCTTAGGCATTCCCGAAGAGGAGTAGTTATCGTTAAGAACTGATATTTCCTAGGGTCCTTATCGGTGAAAACGTCTTGGTTTATCGCGGCCAATTTCTTCGTCAACCTTGGCATTGATTATGGGTAAATATATACATATATATTTATATATATATATATATAAATACATGTAATTTTATCGCACTGCAATCACCTGCTCTGGAATTTCTTAATGTGAAGTACTTGCTTACTGCTTTATTGATTTTCTTATTGGGGGAGATGACCAACGGTTGAATGACTCCAGATTTAGAGCAGGTCAACGCGCAAGACGAAAAGCGGAAAGAAAATGACGAAACGCGATAATGAGAGGTTCAGTGACTTGTGATATTACTTGCTCGGCTTGTACAGATAATAACGTTGAATTGCTGCCGTATCTACGGTGTATTGCGGTCGACAATAAGAAGTAGAGAGTACGGGGGATTAAAGAATGCTCAAAGTCCATGACAAATTGGCCGACGTAAGGAAATTGGTGAAGTTAGCTAACCCAACGTGTCATGTGTCATTTTGCGGGGGATAACGCGTGACGTGAATCGCGAATCGCGATGTGTGCCCATAAAATAACATAATTCATAAACATGAGCGAACGGATGTTATGCCCATTTGGCGATTACACTGAATGAGAGCCAGCGCGTCTGTCTGGCTTACATGTGTACATTCCACAATGGAAAGGCGTAAGAGCGGAAAAGCATTGTAGCTCTGGGGAATGACTGTGAGGAATCCGGCATTTCGCACGGTACATTTCCTATGAACAATGTATGTATGTTTTCTCCCAATTTTATCTCTCCTACGATACATCGGCCGGCTTCGCCATCCAACGCACGTCGGATGAGAGGTGAAATATACTTTGTAAAACAGAAAATCACAAAATGACGAGAAAATAACTGAATGATATTCGAAAGATGAATTTTTATTGTCATTTGCTGATAATTTCAGCGTTATCGTGTTCTACATAGCTATTCTGTCTATAATCGATACTCTACATTGACAGAAAAATATTTGAAAACTTATTTGTGGGATATAAAAGTTATTCACAGAAAAAAAACTTCATATCTCACAAATAAATATTTAAGTATTTGTTCTCAGTATATTGACAGTTTTTACAGTTAACCTATATTGCAGTTGGATCATACTGAATTGATTACATTAAATTGCATAAAACACTAATAAGTAAAATAAAAAATGATATTTTTATATTTATAATATTGTGTGAATGTATACAATTTTTAAATTTATCTTAATTTTGTTTCAAATTAAAATTGATTATTTAGATAGTAAAATAAATGTATAGAAACGTAATTTTGTTCGCTGAAAATAGTTTATAAGTAGTTAATGTGTTCCCTATTAAAAATACGACATTTAAAGCTACATAATTATCTTAATCACTGTTAACAATTGTTACAATTATCGATTATCGACAATTTTTTATCAGTTATTGATATGACACACTTTCGACACTTTGAAAATCTAATTCCGCTACTCTAAATATATAAAATTGTTTTTATTTAAATTCTTTCGATCGTTCGTGAAATTTAATCTCTCATCGACGAAGTGATCGTGCAAGTTACACTTCAACAGCCAGCCATATCCCCTTTACGCACGAATCATGCCTTCATTTCCCGCGGTATTGATTCAGTGAAGGGTGCGTAGTCCCCTCGAACTTCACCATGGAATACTCCCTTTCCCAGAAAAATATATTTCGAAGGGTCCGAAGATTCGAATGAGTCACTCCGACTCTTTTGGGCGCGACTTTGTTCTGTAGTTATTCACAATTCTTTTCGACTATTAGAAAATTCAAATGTAGTTCGATTTGGATTATATTAATAATATATTCTGCACTGGGGTGATTTTCAATGATTTTCCATTCACATTACGTGAGTTCTTATACTATTTCTCAGACATTTTTTCTCTCACAGTGCACTTGGTGTTTAATGAATTATGACGTAACAGGATATATGACGTAACTTATGATATTAATTTTTATGACATCTAGTTTTATTTTATCTAGTTTTATTTTATCTAATTTTGTTTTATCTAGTTTTATTTTATCTAGTTTTATTTTATCTAGTTTTATTTTATCTCTTATCTTATAGCATCTTGCATTTAATCGCAAAATAAAAAATAGAACGGCTCGAAAGAAGAAGCGATTGCGACGCATACCGCAAGCAATATGTTAATAGTGATATGTCGCTCTTATCCGACCACAAATTGCTGCGCAATGATTCCAGTCACGTTTAAAGTGTTGGTCGACTACTGTTACTCAGCAGTTTTTAATATTCGCTGCAAGTTGCAGAAAATTGTCCGCTGCTACATGTTGCAGAAAATTGTTCGCGAAAGGCTACTGAACGTTATTAAATAGCGCTCGTTTTAAAAATATAACACGATTCATTTACTCTACTAAAAAGTATTCGTTATTATCTACGATACTGGCATGACAAAAGAATTTCTTGCAATAACTCGTGTGTTCGAACTAAGTTGAAAAATTGAATATGTATAAAGGCCATATAGTAAGAATAGGATTTACATTTAAATTTTTACACGCGAAATTTATACTGCGACGCGTTTCTAATGTAGTAGACGGTACTACTCCAAGTGCAACTGCGAGAAACCGTAGATCTATGTGATTTGCATGCGCAACGTTAATTAACGAACTGTTTAACACTTAAGATAACGGGTTTCTCGGGTCCGAAGCTTGTCTTCCTCTGAAAGCGGATTCTACACCGACTTCGATGTGCAAGACGCGAGATATCAAAGCATGGTTACATAACAACTTATGTACATATATTTTTTATTACATTGCTACTTAAGATAAAGCAGAGCTTTGATACTGCGATACAGAAATAACGATAATTTTACTCAAAACATGGAAAAGTAGAATACCATTTATTCCCAACGATTCCTGATTTCTGATTTCTGATTCCGCACTCTGCAAACTTTTGAGTTTAAAAGCAAACTTGGTACAAACATTGTATTAAAGCAATTGTACCCATGAAATGAATTTTGTGGGAATTTATTAAAGCTTACACTGCATATACATTGAAATAAATTGTATAAACTGAAATAAAATAATAAACAGAAATTAAAGGAAATTAAAAGTGTATCATATACATGAATTAATACACAGACATGATATAAATTTCAGAATTAATAGTTGTTTTACTTTCAAAATACAACGGTGGAAAGTTTATAATTTTAATATTTAAAGTACATATATCTCAATTTAATATTTAAAGTATATATACATATATTTAAATACTTATATAGCTCTTGATTATTTGTGCATTTTTATTAGATTATATTGAATGACATTAAATTAATGCATAAAACATAATAAAAAAGTGAAAAATGAATATAAAATGAAAATATTTTTATATTTGTAATTGTATGTGTATATAGTGTTCAAAAAGTCCTGAGTCGTTAAAATATCACGAAAATGAAAAATTTTAGAAGAAAATATTAAACACAAAAATTGTTGGAACAATATCTGCGAGCATTTTAATTAGATCTTGGACTGAGTGTTCAAGGTCAAGTAAAGGTTATTTTGAAATTTTTTGATTGAATAATCTATTTTTTATTACATATTCTGATAGATGTTGTTAAAATATTTACGAAACAATGGTTACAATTTTTTTTTTATGAAAACTTTCTAAGTTATGAGTCCTCAGAGTTGAAGTATTGTCAACATTATCTAAAGTGTACCGCGCAGAGAGATGCTGCCTGATCAGATTTATACACCTCTTTTATATATGTGTGTATGTCTGTTTATTTATTTATTTTTTATACAATTTATATCTCATACAATTTCATTTCAAATTAAATCTGATTATTTAAATAGTTAAATAAATATATAGAAACGTAATTTCGTTCAGTGTATATTGTAAATTTATAAATATGAATGAATATTATAACATTATGGATGGTTCTCTTGATGCGCATCACGATCATTTATCTATGCGATGCAACTATCTTAAGTAAATTTACCACACCCGTTGCTATATCGTTCTATATCGTTACTTATCATTCGATCGTTCGCCTACGCGTGTCATCATCCATCGAAAGAAAACAGCATAAAATAATAAGCATACTACATCGTACTACGACTTTCTTTCGTTTTTCACTTAAAGTAACAGCGCGATATTTTTTTTCTCTTAGAATACTGTGGGCGTATATATTTTATCAGCAAACACTGTCGTTGTGGCTTGTGCGGGCATATAAAATACGAGCGATTAGATGAGCATCGACTGTACAGAGCGTTCATCTTCACACTGCTTCGTAGCGCGTTAAGTACATATTTTCCGTCGACGTTACGTCACATATGATTCTACACTTGTTTAAAGCTACTTGATGTACTGCTTCAGTCGAAATAAATTTCTTCTTCGTCGCCTTTCGACGATATTTTAGCAGATTTACTGTAATTGTGTACCGCCGATGAATGATTGGCTAACCTCATTTAATGATCATTTTATTGAACGTTTCTAGAACTCATAAAACCGGTTATACGTCGCGCGGACTAATTTTTTGTAGCCGAAAGATATGAGTCTCCGTACCACTCGAATGCTTCATCATGCTCGTCGAACGTGTGACGCGATCGTCACTACGCGTTGCTGTTTACTGTAGGTACAGTTACAGCAAGAAACATTGCCATACGTTCATCTCGATGTGATTTTTTAAATCTAATCCCATAAAATAATATATCTTTTGATAATGATTAAAAACCAATTTCGCATGTTGGATATCAAATATATTCTGAAAATTCATCGAAGTAAAAGTGCTTCTTGCAGTCACTGATTGTACACAATTATATTAACCCAGATAGTACAAAGAATTCACGAAGAATTCAGCCGTATGTCACTAATTCTAAGTTTATTTTCAGATGCAAAAATAATTTTTCAGAATTCAGTTCAGTGAAAAAAATTCTTTTTGCATCTAAAAATAAACTCAGAATTGATGACATGTAACTGAATTCTTTTTTAATTCTCTGTGCTATCTGGGAATATTCTAATAACATACTCTTATACATTTAGTACTAATTTTACACTAGTAAAATAATGAAAAATATTAGTTAATATAAAAAAATCACAGAGGAACGTTAAAAAAATTTCATGAAAAGTTTCCATTGCATGTTAAATGTGCATTGACGTCTCTATATGCAAAGATTAGTAATCGATTTTTCTCATAATTCTAAAATAGTATCAAATTATTAAAATTGTAATAATAATATAATATTATCAAGGTACCATTACATCGAAAAATCGATACTTTCCGAGATATTTTATATTTCATGCCGATAAATATAAAACGTGAATGTCTTGGAATTCACCTTTCTATTATTTTACGTTCTATTATTTTACTTTTATACGTAGAATCACGAGTGAAATCGATTTAAAATAATCAAAATTTATTTTAAAAAATTTATTTAAGTATCAAAATTTATTTAAAAAACTGAAGTTAGCCTTAAGAAGACCTTGAAAGATAAAACGTTTCACGTTATTATTATAATATTATTATATTATCTTATTATAGTTGTTATTATATATTATTATATTATGATATTATCCTATCGTACATTTCACTCTAAACTGAACAATTTTGGTGTAAAACAATTTTTTATATCCCAAAAATTTTTTGACGTATTCAACTGTTTTCATTAAAATCGGACGTCATATAAGGGGAAACCGGGGTTAAATGTTATATATGTATTTTAGAATTTCGAAGTTATTGTAGTTTATGTATTTTACAACTTCTCAGGCAACTGATTGTTGTAGCTGACTGTATAAACATGATAGAGATAACCTTCTTCCATGGATTAATGCCTGAGTCGAACCTTTTAACCGTATACAGGGTGTCTCACACTCTCCTCCGGGCATTTTGTGGGGACGTAGAATGAGTTGATGTGAACATAAAAGTCCTATGAGTCCGTTTTGCGATATTCGCAATAATTATCGAGGTATTAATTGTAGAAAATTTGTGAATGATCATGCAGAATATGATAAATGAGTTATAGTAGCGACAACTGCCGTCGTGAACTTATGCTTTAGGTCAAATTGTACAAAAAAGTCCTCTACCATTTTCCAAATAATCACATAGATTTTTAATTATTAATTAAAGAAGATTATTGCACGATTTTGTGTGATAATGCACTCATCTTCTTTAATTAATAATTAAAAATCTATGTATCTATAATTATTTGCAAAATAGTAGAGGACTTTTTTGTTCAATTTGACCTAAAATATAAGTACACGACAGCAGTCGTTGCTACTATAACTCACTTACCATATCTTACATGATCATTCACAAATTTTCTACAAATAATATCTCGATAATTATTGCGAATATCGCAAAACGGTACGGGACTTTTATGTTCACATCAACCCATTCTACGTCCCTACAAAATGCCCGGAGGAAAGTGTGAGACACCCTGTATATTGGTTTTATAATAACCAGAACGTGTAGCAACATAGCTATCTTGCCCTGATTCAGTTGCTGGGTTCAGTTGCTTAATAGCGCAGGGTAAAAAAGAAGACTACATAAAATACCCAATTAGTAGTTCCCGATTAGTAGTTACGTGAGAGATCTCCTCAATCTTTCTACCGGCTCTTAATTATGAGCCAACTTTATTGTATTTATTACCAGAAACAGTATACCATACATTTGCAAAAAATTTTATTTTAACTAGTAACTAGTAATACTTAATTTTTTTTCTATCACGATGGAAAATAGAATGAAAAATAGAAAATACAAATTTTCAAGAGGCTCGAAAATTTACTTTGCTACTACCAAATCAGTTTTTTCTGTTACTTAATGTTCTGAGTTTAATGAAACTCAGGGAAAAGTATTTATATTCTAAAAGAACCATTTCACGATTCTATATCCACTATTCCTTTCAAGATAAATATTAAAAAAATACATAAGCAACATATAAGATCATGTAAACCCGGTCTTCCTTACATTTATTTAAAACAATAAATATTTAATTTCAAGAAAAATAAACAACTTATTTTCTGCACTTGCAAATTAATATAAAAGAAAGTATTGTGAAAAATAGACTAAAAAATTTACATCGCTCTCAAAATAAGCGGCTTGTATTCAAATGCGACAAATATTATTAAATATCGTAATCACTAAGTGTCAAGAAACATGTGCCAGTCCGTATATATTCGCCTCTGGAGTGAAGAAATATTTAATATAAACTTGTCCTTCGATATTTGTCAACAATTTATTAACTTGCTAAGAGAAATTATTCATTTGTGTTCTGATAACATATTCTACAATTTCCGTTTCATTTTGCATTTTCAGACAGAACACGATTGGCGTATGCCACGGCTGCCGCAGTGGGCGCCGGTACAGCGGTTTTCGTCATCTGGTGGTGGTGGACCAGAAGGCAAAAACAACAGTTGCCGACTAAGTGGCGTAAGGTTGGAGAACTGAGCGACTTGATCGTTTTCCCGGTCAAATCGCTCGGTGCAGTTCGCATCACGGCGATGGAATGTACACAGTTGGGCCTGAAGTCAGGTTGGTTGAGAGATCGGACACTGATGGTAATCGATCTCGACGGACGATTTATCACCGCCAGACAAATGCCGAAGATGGTCCAGGTGAGAAACTGCAAGATTTAACTCTTCAAGGTCGCACACCTCAGCTATTACGTACTTTACTGTTCAAAATCGTTTTTCAGTGAATGATTCCGCGTGTGAACCAACTAAACAAGATTGTATAAAATAAAGAAATGTTGTTATATTGTAGGAATCGGAGGGATTTCAGAGATGACATGCTATTAACAAAAAAAAGTTTGTCGTTGATAAAACAATATCAATTAATTTTCTATAGTATTTCTCGAGGCAATGTTCCATAAAATTTAATGTTTTGTTTTGAAATCATGTTATTAACTAATGAATCCTACAATTTCTTACAATATAAGTTCTACAATATTCTTTCAACCTTTGTATATGCTTATGCGACTTGCAATAGATGTAAAAGGACCTTAATAAAGCTCCAGCTTACCTCCTATAGGCATCCGACTCGTAATAGGCAAATTATTTATTTTTATAACTCAAAAACTAAGCTTTAAATAACTTTTTGGAAAAGGAAAAATTGCCTTAGAATTCGTTCAAGAATATGACATTTCAAGGACAAGAAGTCTGTATTTTCCACAGAATTTTAGAGAATAATCACGCACAATTTGGTTCAGATTAAGTTTAAGAATGTATAGGGAATAGACAGACATTTTATTTTAGATAGAATACATATATATAAATCTTTATACTATCTAGGTCGTCTCGCCTCGATACGTTACAGTTTATTATTTCTGTAACGAATCGTTTCTCTTCATCTTGTTCAAGGTATCGCCTAACATTTCCGGTTCTGTGCTAACGCTTCGCGCTCCAGGGATGATGTCGATATCAGTGGACCTTGCTCAACTTCGTGGCAAAAGCTTCCGAGCTGCTGTATGGGGCCAAGCAGTGCCAGCATGCGACTGTGGTGAAGAACCTGCTCGATGGCTGTCACGCTTCCTGCTTCAAGAGGACGTCGGTCTTAGATTGGTTTATTATACGTTAGATCAAACGTCGCGAGACGTGAGAGCGATCAATAAGGGTTTCCCCTTGGCAGAGGCGATAGATACCGTAAGTAACTTCCCGTTAAAGGTATAGCTATCAAAAGTTATGCTAATGTGATATTTCAAATGAATAACGCACGAATGATTTTTCCTGATAGGGAGCCTATCCAGATGCAACGAGTTATAGTCTGGTCACCGAGGCTTCGATAACGGATCTTAATAGTCGGTTGAAAAAACCAGTCACGCCACAGCAATTTCGTATGAATTTCGTGGTCAAGGGTACCACCGCTTACGAGGAAGATAAATGGGACTGGGTGAAGATCGGGAACGTCGTATTGAGAAATGTCAGGCCATGTACGAGGTGCATCTTTACTACGGTGGATCCGGAAACCGGCAAGAAGAATATTGATGTGGAACCCTTAAAGACCTTGAAAAGGTGCGTCGAAAGTGTTATTATCGTTTGACGATAACACGAGATATATCTTTCTTTTTGGGCTGTAGCGTAAAAAAAGTCATTTAATATCACATAAGATGTCGAAAAGTTTTTATAACGTAAAATTCATCTGGCTTTGAAGCAATAAAGAACGAGTTAAACGCTATTACTCTATTAATAAACGCTATTACGCTATTAATAAGAGTTAAACGCTATTACTCGTGCGCAATAATATTTATAAATAATAAAAAACGAAACAAACATCTCGACCCTAATATATATTTGGGTTCTTTTTAACATACATAATACAAATTTTAATTTTAAAGTCCTCAATTTCGATTTCCAGCTCTTAATTTAAATTTTCAAGCTATTAATGTCAATTCTCAAACATTTATTTGCAATTCTCAAACTATTTCAATTTTCAACTTTTCAATTGTCAAGTTTTCAATTTTAATTTTGGAGCTCTTAATTTAAATTGTTCTCTTAATTTCTCATATTTACAATTTTAATTTTCAAACTTTTAATTTAAATTTTCAAGATCTCAATGTCACTTTTCAAGCTTTCCATTTCAATTTTAAAATTTATAGTTTCAAATCCAAATTGTTATTTTTAATTTTCAAGTTTGCAATTTCAATTTCGGGACTTTTAATTTCAATTTTCAATTTTCATTCTTACTTGTTAGTTATTTAGTATTTTTTGATGTACAGAACCTTGATAATATTATATTAAACTCGCCTAACTAATAACAAAGCTAATGAAGAAACTTTTGTTTCTGAGTAGTTACAGGCAAATAAATGACCCCGAGCTGCGACCTTACGTCGGTGATAGTCCTATTATGGGCATCCACCTTGGACTAAGAGGATCTAACGGAACGGTTCGTTTGGGTGATCCCATTTATGTTAATGTACCGGACGAGGAGAAGGAAACACCGCCTTTGACTTCACCGTCATAGCTATGGCGTTGGGATTCCTGCGAACATTTAGAACACGAAGGAAACAATATTTCAACGCTCGAAGATGAAGGAACCGGTGAAATGGAATTCGAGGTAAACGATAAAAGAGATATGTAATGTTCATAAAAATGTGTAATAGTCACACGTACAATTGTATACGTGAAATACCTTTAATTGGTATATTCGGCGGATCGTACTGATAGGAGCTGTAAAATTTGGAGCTATATAATTAGTTATATATAATATATAACTAATCACTGATGTGTATGTCCTATGATAAGCTTTGCACTGTGGGTCTAAATGAACAACGATGTGGGTTTTAAAAATATGATTAAATCCACACGCGACCTAGATCTATGATCTTTGTATTGTTACGGAATTGCGATAGTGTGCGTCTTAGAAACTCGGAAATATATTTTGTTAAATCGTTAAGATATTAGTATCTTCTCCCTATGTGTATACATGTGAATGTGTGTATGCAAGTGTGAATAATGTTTATGTAAAGTGATCGATTTATATATATTATAAGATAGAGAAGCAAGTGTCAGTTCATTTTGAGAGATGAGACTGGCCGAATTTCGACAATTAAGCGAGTCGTTTAAAGCTTCAAGCATTTCTTGAAAATAAACAAATATATTCAAACTGACAGCTCAGTAAACATGAAATAATAATATTACATCAGTTACAATGTTGTAATTTTCTATTCAACAATGCAATGTGACATGTTATATGTAACAATGACATTACTTAGTGGGAAATTATAACATTGACGTAATATAACTATTATTCAATGCTTACCGGGATGTAGTTCATTTTTTATTCCGACACTTCGTCAAATATTGATAATGTATTGTAAGTATATATATTTGACCTCAAAATGGATGATAAAGCTATTAATCGCACAACAATAATAACGCGCGTGTATTGCATAATATGATTTTGCAAAACCACACACCCAAATAACACAAGAAGTCTTGAGATTATCTTGGACCCAGATAAGATAGAAAATTACGATAACGTCAAAATGAGGAGAAAATAATCGAATCATGATCGAAAAGTAAGTTTTTACAGTTATCTTCTCGTCATTTTGATGTCATCGTGATTTTCTGTTTCATCTAGGATGTACATGAGACATTTTAGAGTACTCTTCAGGTCTTTTAGACTCGTTTAAAATGGTCTCAGGTAGAACAGATAATGAAAATAATGTCAATCTGACGTCTTTTTGACCAAAAAATGATGTAAGTTTGGTCAAAATGACGTCAGATTGACATTATTTTGATCATCTGTTCTACCTGGAGTTCTGCGACGTCTTGGTGCTATATGGATAACAATAACGGATATTGTTCTACTGTGCTTTACTTGATTTTTCCAACTTGTTCGATTATTTCAATTTTATATAAACACTTCCTGTAAATCTCTCCTATATTCACGAGCGGGAACTTAAACGTTATGTTCAAAGCTACGCCGAAAATCCCCTAATAAGCGAAATGTTAACGGTATGTCGGCAGATTGGCAGCACATTTAATAATTAGAATGCCGCAGATAGCCATCTTGGCCACATTAAACTTCAATGCTGTCGACAGAATCTGCTTACATAACCCTGACAGCAGATTGGCGGTGGGGATCGAGGATACCTGCGGTATATTCCATTTAAATGTAATCAAACAGTTAGGGAATGACAGACCTTGCTTGGTTTCTGCCGACAATATGCCATTGTATTCTTAGTAGATCCTGTTATTCCAGGTAGAAGAAACTTTTAAGATTTCTGTATCTTAAAACATTCAAAAGAAATATGATGTCTTTTGAACTTCTTTATTTTAGAAGTTTATATTTCCGCTAAAGAGTAAGCTATTGCTAAAAGTTTTTATAGCAGACACACCGCAAAATCTGTCTCCGCAGGTGGCCAATTGCCCAACTCTAGTGTGAATTTTGTCACTTTAGTTGATATCTGGACCATCTAATATTTTTCTAATCATATTTTTGTATCATAGGGTTAAATTCGAATAAATTACAAACGTTCCCTCACAAGTGGAAGTAGTCGCTGTTCCTCTGCAACGCTGTAACATATTTTCCGAGAAGAGCTCGTCGTCTGACGTATTATGTGTTGAGATTAAGGACACACCATTCTCGCTTCTTATGACAATAATATTTATTTACACTACAAAAATAACAGGGACGTTTTACACAGAGAAATCATGCGCTCGATCCAACGACAACAATACGTCGCGTTTCGCGTTATCGCGAATGTTCTTTCAGATTGCACCGCTTATTGGACATTCCCGTAATGAGAACATTCAAGAAGGGGATAACTTCGTTTATTAATGTTGACGGACTTCTAACAAAATCGTAATTAACTGAAGTACGCATCAAGAAAGAGTGTTTTTGATTTGATTATTAGCCACACTCGGCGAAATTCATTGTCTGAATCTCACGTGTTTTACGTTATCGTGAAATTTCAAAGAAGAACAAAATAGAGAGAGGAAGAAAAAGAGAGAGACAGAGAAAGAGAGAGAATATATATATATATATAGGATACATAATTAGACCAGAAAGCAATGGTACAAATGAGTGGAAACGACGAATGCCTGGCACTGTTGCAATCCGGGGGAACAACTATGTACAAGTTTACGATATATCTCGTGCTCATATCCGAGCAGCACAAAGCATTGAGCCAATGTTGAATCTACAGTCGGCCAACTAATATATGCTGCTAGGGTGCCGAACGACATTCGATCGAAACGCGTCGTTCGCGCTGACAAGCCGGAGGCCTTATCGTCTATCCGGCGGCGCGAACCTTTCGTCTACTCTCGCGAGAAATCGTGCTCTCAACGTAAAAAAATAAACTCTTCATCTGTAATCTGAGCGCGAATTTAAATATTGTCGTTATGTCGGAGGACAATCCTTGGCGCGCGGAGAGATCCGTCCCGTAGTCGTCGGCGCATGAATCATTTCGTTCGAAGTATCAACGGAGAGCGTGTCGTATCACAAATTGTAAACGATTTTCTGCGATTTCACCGTCTCTGTCAGTGTATTTTTGTCGTACTGTACCGTACCGTACGCGGCGTGGCACGAGCTGCGCTACTACGGCTGAATCTCGACCGTCTCAAAACGACAATCACCTACGGAAATTCCTCTATCCATTATCGTTATACTAATCGACTAAAAAGTAGAAGTAATAAAAATATTAGGAAAGAGAAAGACAAAGGAAGAGCGAGGAGAGAGTAACAGAGAGGGACAGAGAGAGAGAGAGAGAGAGAGAAAGAGAGAAACGGAAAGAAAAGACGAGAAGAAAATGAAGAGAATTAGACCGAAGACGGAGTGAACAAAGCCGGACAAAATCGAGTTAACGTCGATCGTTAGGGGGATGCGCGTTTAGTGACAAACTGCCTAGGATTTTCGCAAAGAGCTCGACAGCCATCGACGAGGGAATCGAGTTCCGGATCCCGGGGACAAGGGGGCAACGCTGTGCACATGAACGGCCACGTTGCCAACGTCGTACCCGTGCTCCTGCTGGCAGAGGCGATCGGCCTGGCGATGATGCCCATGACGCTACGGCGCCAAAGCCGGCGAGGCCTCTTCTCTTTCTGGATTTCCGCATCTCAATCCTCCGGCGAGGTCCTAGATGATGGAGGTGATGAGTCGCGCCTTGAAGTTGACGATGCGCTCGCTCGTAGCCGCCAAGCGCTGCAAATTCGGGAACGGTCGATTAATTTCGCACGATCGCGCGACAAAATCATAATTAACTTCGAGACTCAGGTCTGTTACACAGAGAGAACTTTTTAATAAGAAATTATAAAATTTTGCAATCGAGGAACTTATATACAAGTCGACACTTTGCCTTAGTTCGTTACACTGAAAGAATTTTTCAGTAAAAATTATCGTAAAATTTTTTTAATAGAATTTTTATATACGACATTCTGCCTTAATTTAGCATTCCTTCGCTTCATATGCACTATTTATATTTTAGAAACTGAAATCTATATTAACAACAAATTTAAAGTATGTTTCTTAACAAGATATGTATGTTCTTTAGAAAGATAAAGATCGCGTAATTGAAATCATATCGGTGATTTTTACGTTTTGCACGAAGAGAATTTTATAGTAAAAATTATTATAAAATTTTGTAATTAAGAAACATATTGACATACTGCCTTAATCTAATATCCTTCCGTCTTGTATATGCTATATTTATATTTCAGAAATCTTTATTATTAAATAAATTTTGTATTTTTTAGCAAGATAAAAGTCAGCAATATATTTCTAATTGCGTCGCAATTTTTATTTGTTGCACAGAAAATTTTATAATAAAAATTACTGTAGAATTTTACAACCAATAAACACATATCGGCCTTAATATAACATTCCAATAGTACTCTGCCTTAATTCATTATCCTTCCGTTCTACATATATTTTAGGAACTGTGAAATCTACACTGAGAGAAATAGCTTGGTGAATGACACTATACTCGTCTTATGAAAGTAATATGGTTAATTTATATGCAATATCTGGTTCACATGTCCAATATTCTGATTACGATGCCTTGACGCATCTGGCAGTCAATACCGAGACATTTAGTTGTAGGCATCTAGATAGTTTAGTAATTCTCTCTAGACGTGTGGTACTATTGACGCGATAGTTAATTATTACTCGATGCGACGTTTCCTTTTTCATCTATACTAATTTGTAAAGACGTCGATGCTATAAAAGAATGGACGCTAAAACCGTCAGATATTTGGAAGAATGGAATTTCTTAAAATATGTCGGTAAATTTAGAAGTAAATATATGAAGATATGAAGATTACATACAGTAAATATATGAAAATTATATATATAATATGGTTAGATTCTAGGTTATATTTTATTATCTCAATTATCAATTTTGTGCTGTACCAGATGGTTTGGTAAACGTATTTAAGCATCACCGTAATGCTACTTAGACAATGCGCTCACCAGATAGTTTGGTATCATTGACTAAATATCTTGTTACACGATTATTCACTATACTGTTTAGTAAACCTAAATAGAATTCTTGTTAATATCATCAGACATTTCCCTCAGTGTATACTATTAAAAAATTGTCTATGTTTCTTAGCAAGATAATCTCTACAGACACAGTATATTCTGGCACTATCATTAAAAAATATAGGAACACAAGATTGTAAAGAATTTATTCAATGTATACACATTTAGATTGTTGACTATTTAGTCATAATTTGTCATTTTGACAGTTTGATATATCATATCGTATCATATTATTTCCAGACAATGGAAAGAAAAGTATCTAGAAGTGGAAATAATTAGAAAAACTGAAAGACCTCAAGCTGCTTTAATTTATTATATATATATATATATGTATATATATATATATATATATATATATATATATATATATATATATATAATAAATTAAGGCAGCTTGAGGTCTTTCAGTTTTTCTAATTATATTTAAGGAACTGAAATCTCTTATTAAAAAGTTAACTTCTTGTTCCTTAATGAGATAAACTCTACAGACAGACCTACTGAAAAAAATAGTAAAATTGAAAAAAAAAGTTTGTATGAAGAAAAACAACTACATATAATATTCCTTTCCGTGTATACATCACGGACGAATTCGTACGAGGTTAAAGATCGAATCACTCCGAAATATGCATAATTATTCGCTTTATATGTGGAATTACTCGAAACCACTTTCGCAGAAAACGTGCGATCGAATCTTTTTATCGCGAGAACCGCGGAGAGAGTCAATGTACTCGAGCTAAACGGAGGAGAATCACGAACTTGGCGTTACGTGTTCCGCGCGGATCACAAAGCTCTTCCCGCGTGCGTCTTCCTCTTAGTCGCGGAAAATCGCAACGGCTGGAGAGGTTTAGTATCTTCTCCGGATGAAGGAATTCTGCAGAGCGCACGAAGCGTGAAGGCGCTTTCGAACCGACGCGCCGACAGACAGACGGCGCGCGCTTCACGCCCGACGCAAAACGCCGGGCTCGCGTCGAGCGAATTAATGCGCCGCAAATTGCGCATAATAAAGCGAATTACGGCCGCCCTGAGACGCTGCGCGGAAAAGGAAAATATAGCGTAGCGCCGGCGCGGGCCTGACGAAAACGTGATTCATGATCTTTACTCCGTTTCCTTTCGCCCGGTCCGCGCCTTTAATGCGAGAGCCGGTTCTTGCCGCTGCACAGTCCATTAGCCACCGCGAAATCTTAATTTGCATCAGACTGCGATTTCTTCGACAGCTCCTCACATAATGCGCTTATTAAGTCTAGACGTTCGTTTCGACCCGATGTAACGCAATGTAATACATGCGCACCATAAGTCAATATTCATGCTGTTTGGCCTCGAAGGGTTACGTGTACGTTGCGCGTGGCTCCGTTGCAAAAATGATGATTACAACAGGCAACGTGTCACGTGGAATTTCTGACCTATTTCTTATGCGGAGAATCCGAAACTAAACTCAGAGTTTCGGATATCCCAGACAGCAACTACTAAAATTTACTAAAAGATGTTTTAAATACCTCCAAAAGACATCCTATTTCTTCTAAACGTTTTCTGAACATCTTTAAGACATTTTTTAGTAATTTGTGCTGTCTGGAATATTTTATATGGGTCATTTCACATAATTCGCAATTCGATTTAATGAAAAATTTTTCGACTTAATTCAATTTAATTGAAAATTTTTTATATTAAAATGTTACCAAAATATCAATCTTTTCTATATTCAAATAATATATTTATCTATAAAATTTCGTTAAAATTAACAACTTTTTTCTTCTTACGCAATGTTTTCCCCAATTAGACTCACAGGATATAAAAATTTATATATATATATATATATATATATATATATATATACATATATATATCTCTCTCTTATACACATATATATGTGTATAAGAGAGAGATATATATATATATATATATATATCTCTCTCTTATACACATATATATGTGTATAAGAGAGAGATATATATATATATATATATATATCTCTCTCTTATACACATATATATGTGTATAAGAGAGAGATATATATATATATATATATATATCTCTCTCTTATACACATATATATGTGTATAAGAGAGAGATATATATATATATATATATATATATATATATATATACTTTTTTTTTAAAAAAGTCATCACAAGTCACAGTAAGAAGTTATTAGCTTCTACATTTCAAATTAATCATGTCTGTAACAGAGCGTTTAGAGTAACGATTTTTTAAACACTTCCGACGATTTAAGGAAAAAGTTGCAAGGTAAATTTTCAATTGCAGGCTACAACTTATTATAACAAAAAATAGAAAAAAATTTTTTTTTATAAAAACTAAGATCATCTTAAATTTTTTTAAATAACACCATGCATTTTTTACATAATATTGTAGAGGACTTTAAAATGAATTCAACGCACTATTACAAATATCACTTTTGTTAATATTTTTGTTAATATTTAATATCAAATATGCAGCATTATTTTAAATAACAGTACTTATAAGCAAAGTGCGGATCTCACTGCTATCTTCAAGATACTTTGGAGAATCGTGTTATAGGTACACATAGACCAATCCGACAGCCAATCGTTCTATA
This sequence comes from Odontomachus brunneus, assembly GCF_010583005.1. NCBI lineage: Eukaryota > Metazoa > Arthropoda > Insecta > Hymenoptera > Formicidae > Odontomachus > Odontomachus brunneus. Next base: position 2,039,802 of record NW_022639500.1, on the reverse strand, counting down.
GATTTATCTTCGATGGATTTTTTCTTATAGAAATATTTAGAAGTTCTTGTGTATTAAACACCAATTATAATAATGTTCAAGATTTCCGAGGAAAGATAATTACAGCTTGTGCAAATTTAGGTCTAAATAATATAATAGCTGCTACGTACAGCAATTTGTCAAAAAGAGCAGAATTTTGTGTTGTAGAAGGAGGCAAACAATTTGAATATTTTTTTCAATAAGTTCGAGTTTTTCTATTACTTCTTGTTGTTTTCTTGAAAATAACATTTGTAATAGTGCGTTGAATTCATCTTAAAGTTCTCTACAATATTATGTAAAAAATGTTATTTAAAAAATTCAAGGTGACTTTGATTTCTTTATACAAACATTTTTTTACTTTTTTGTTATTGCAAGTTGTAGGCCGAAGCAGTTTAAAATTCGCCTTGCACCTTTTCCTTAAACCGTCGGAAATGTCTAAAAAATTATGCGGACTATTACGTTGAACACCCCGTATATGAAAAAAATCGACTTTCTTGAAACTTAAAAATTGCATCACTGGAAAACTTTTGAATAGAAACAAATTTGTTTGCATTTTTTTAGTTAAGCATAACATAAATCACGTAATTTAATCCAAGGGACAAAACAATTCCTTTTTTATGGATCAATGTTATGAGATCTTGAAGTCACATCGTGAGTACGGAAGTAGTGTGTAGTCGAGTGTAAAAAAACGTCGCCGTTACGTCGACCGTATGATCTAAGGCGAATGATCATTGCTCACGATTCGTAGCGGTGGCAATTCCGCGAGTGTTGCGACCATAAAAATCATTGGTTTAAAAAATCACAGCTGAGCACACGACAGGGTGGAGAAAGAGTTCTTGCGTGATCGCGTATAATACATGTCGACTTGGTTCCGGCTCTTGCGTTTTAACGATGGCTCAGATTACATCGGTTACCGCTAGCATTGTGGATTGTTCAGTCACAGTGGACTAAAGCAAATCGTCACAAAAAGAAGAAAGAAAGGATGGACGCGCAGATTTCAACCAACTTATGCAGAATAAGTTTCAATAAAGTCTTCGCATTTACTAGACTATAACACGTTGAAATTGAGATTTAAATTTAATAATTGAAATTAATGATTAATAATATATAATTAGTTAAAATTTATATAAATTTTTTAATAATATAAATTTCAGAGATCTTTGATCTTTGTATTGACATCTTCTTTGTGTGTGTCTGCGTGTGAAAAACAAAAGAAGTGAAATTTTCGCTCAAAAATCGTTCCGAACTTCACATCATGCTAAAACTCAGTTAGTCTATTTTCATCTCTGGATATAATTGTTTCCATTGTTTGGATATAATGTGATACGATATGTATATATCACTTTATCAAGATAACAGATAAACCAAATAATCAACAATCTATACGCATTGAATAAATCCTTTACTATTTTGTGCTTCCATATATTCTAGTAGCAGTGTAGAAATAAACTGTGTCAGTAAAGGTTATTTTGCTAAGAAATATAAACAATTTTTTAAAAGTATAATATAGTATTTTACACATACAAGTTCTTAAAATATAAAAATAGAATATATGAAATATAGTATAATAAATGATAGCAGTATGTTGATATATTTCTTGGTTACAAAATTTTATAGTAATTTTTACTATAAAATTCTCTCCATACAAAAAATAAAAATTGCCAATATGATTCCGATTAGATCGCGAATTTAATCTTACTAAAATCTATAAAATGTTTTAATAACAAAGACCTAGTTTTTTCTAAAAGATAGATATAGCAAATATAAAACAGGAAGACGATTAATTAAAACAGAATGTCGATATTTTCTACGATTGTAAATTCTATAATAAATTTTATTATAAAATTCTCTCTATGTAAAACAAAAATCGCGATGATTATGATTATGTCGCGATTTTTATTTTGCTGAGGAACATATTGAATTTTTTAATAGTGTAGATTTCAGTTTCTGAAGTATAAGTAACATGTAAAAAACGAAAAATAATAAATCAAGATAGTCTATTAATATGTCTCACGATTAAAAATTCTGCAATAACTTTCAATATAAAGTTTTTTCCATATACTATATATAATAATATAATAAATCCCAATGTGAATGATTAGGAAGATTAATGAAATTTGGTCTAACAAAGACTTCACTGAAGCTTAATACACTTTGATTGCAGTATGATTCGAATTAAATACTGACACACTATCCGAACAATATAGTAAGACGGACGTTCTTCTAGACTATGTTCAATCAACTATAGCTCGCCGATTTCACGCTTCACAAACTTAAAATTGATTAAAACGTGAAGTGAAAGTGATCCGTGTTCGGTAAATTGTTCGAAAGTCGCCGAATAACAAATAAGACCGTTCTCATCGATCTTTTACCGGAGATAGACGTGTTAAATTCGGAACCTCTCGGAACGGAAGCCGGAAACAGAAGGCACCCTGTCTCGAGATGTGCAAACTGTGTGAGATCCTTTCGGGAAATTTCGCGACAAACGAGCGCAAGTCGGTCGTACAGCGAGAGCGATATAGTGCGAGCGCGACTTTGATGGGCGAACACCGCGGCCAGGTGTTGCCCCTGGCGATTTTGCGTGCCAGGAGCGGCCGCTTGCATAAGTCAGCCGGCAAATGGACGCGCTATTTCATAGAGAAAGTCGCTTACATTTTTGCTTTCCATCGATCCCGACTGCGCGGTTACATAATTGCCCGGTTTGTATCTGAAATGACGACGCGAGGCGACGTGACGCGACATGACGCGGCGTTACGACTGCTCGACTTTCGGCACCGCCGAACACAAGACCGACCGGCCACCGTGAAAACCGCCTATTATCTAATGTCCTAAAATCAGAGAGAGAAAGAGCGAGAGGAAGAGAAACGAGTCGGCCCGTTATATCGTTCACGCTGCTCGCGAGACAGGTACATGGCATAATACCGTATAACGCTATCTTAAGCCTCATCTTGACCTTCGTAACAAACTATTGCTCACGCCATATTGCTGCTGTTTGAATGACCGCGTTCAGTAGAACAAGTGATCAGTAAGCGCTCAGGGAGCTCTTGTATATGATTTGGCATATTCTTTTAGATCTTCAACTATACTCCAATCAGATGCAAGAGCTCACTGAGCGCTTACTGATCACTTGTTCTACTGAACGCGGCCAATGATATGGACAGTATAGCGAGCAAATGCCTCTCTAATTCCGTAGCACAATAGAGAAAGGACACTTATAAAGGAACTTTGCACTGAGAGAAAAAAACTATATGAGTTATTTTTTGTCTCAATCATATTTTTTTTGCAGTAAAGTAGTAATAATAATATGTATTCATATAAAATGATTATCATTAAGGTTATAGTAGAATTTAATTAAGAAAGAAATATAGTTTTTTAACTATAACTTATAGTAATTATTATCTATTAATTATTTTCCTCTTATTCAATTTTTCTTTATGTGATTATAATTAGGAATAAACCAAACATTTTTTTCTCTCTCAGTGTGTCGACAATTATATTAACCCTCCATATACAATAATGAGTCTGTGAGACCTGAATAAATATTCGATCGTTTACCAATTTTCCTAAAGAGTCTAGAGAAATTTCAAAATGGCGCAGGTCTGCTTGCAGATTTTGATCGTGCTACTATCTTATACCTTAAGCTTTTCTATATTTCTGTATTATTGTTTTTCTCTATATCTTCTATATTTCTATATCTCTGTAAAAGAAATATGTCCGAAAATATTGATTTTCAACAAAGTTATGATAATTTAAAGTTATTTGGATTCTGACCGACCCAGATTGTATTATATATCTCAAACAATACAACACTAAAAAAATATAATTGTATGTGAAGAATTAAGATTCTCAAATCAGGATCGAATGTTACATTTTTCATAATTTCAAAATTGCAACTTCTCAGACAATCAATTTTTATGATTATCTCTACAAACATGATAGAGACAATCTTCCTTTATGTGATAATACCCGTAATACTCCTGTAAACCGTATATTTTCTTCAGTAATAATCAAAGTACGAACTTATAGCAACGTAGCTGCATCGTGTAATATGCCTTAACACCGACTAGTCAAATTGGCTAACAACTCGAGGTAAGAAGAACATAAAATATGTACTCTGATTAGTAGTTCCGAGGCCTTCATGGGAAGTCTTTATATCTCTGCCGACTCTTAAATAGCCGATTTTACCTCATCCGTCCATGTGCTCGATTGCAATCAATGACTACGTTTAGCAGAGAAAGCTACTTTGCGGCTGTTGTAAAATTCGTGAATTTGATTGGAATTATATTATATTATATTTAAGCTACTTTGCAGCTGTTGTAAAATTCGTGAATTTGATTGGATTTATGCTTTTAATCTTGACTAAATCTAAAAGTATGTGCCAATCATATTTATGAATTTTACAACGGTTGCAAAGCAACTTTCTCTGATGGACGCAGCCACTTTATGAATGAAAATCGTTTTTATTACTCGAAAGTGTATCGTACTCCTGAAGAAAACTGCATTCTAACTAATAACACGTCATTTAAGTTTATCCACTCACAATGGAGAATATTAATAAAAAATTTCGTGACACTCGAAAACGTAACTGGATCAGTTTTTTTATTATTTAATTATAATATTATATCGATTTTAGTAAAACTCTCACGGAAAAGTACCTTTGTTTTAAGAGAAACATTTTACGATTTTATATTCATTGCTTCTTTCACGATAAATACATAAACAAGATATAAACAAACCTACTTCTTATGCCAACCAGTCCCGCGATCTCTTCTATTCAATTGCTAAAAAAATTATTCAATTGTCAACTTGCTTCAACTTGTAAGAAATATTCAATATGCCAATAAGAACCACGTAGGATGATAATTGCGAATACCTTATGTAAAATAATCATTTGCAACTGTTATCTTGTTTGACTCTTTTTTATTGGTCCGAGTATTTCTTAGTAATTAAATTTTATCTAATTATGTCACGCTTTTATCAATTTAAAATCAATTGTTCTTTAACAGAAACGTCGTGAATTCAGTAGTCTTTTAACTCTTTAAGCGTCGCGTTCGCCGTTTGGTCAATTGAGAAACAAATTGACTCAAATTGACTTTGCTTTAATTTTTGCATGTTATTTTATTGAAATATTGGATATTTATAAAACTGAATATGAAGCTAAAAGAAAGAACTTACTCGAATTTATAATAGAGATTAGCAAGTAAACTAAGTAAATAAACAAAATGTGAAGTAAATCTAGCGCTTAAAGGGTCAAATTACATTTATAGAGATCAACAAGTAAACTAACTAAGTAAATAAACGAAATGTGAAGTAAATTTGACGCTTAAAGAACCAAATTACATTTATTATGAAGAGAATGAAGAAACAATTACGAAGAGAACCAAAAGAGGTTGTTTTTTTCACAAGCTGAGCTATACAGAGTCTGTTCTAGTTAATTTAGCAATTTTGCACAAGAAACCACGACGCGAATTTCACAGATTTCCTGTCAAAGAAACGAATCGTGCGCGGCGATGGGATTATTGCGTGTCCTTAAATGCAATCATCTATAAGTCGCAATCATCCATACGATTCAATCATTCGTACCGTGATTTGCAATTGAAGTTACGTTTGCCTAAACTTCTCGTTGAGATTGTCGCGCGCGCGCGCGCATGCTTCGTAAATCACCGCGACAGAGTAAGCGCCATTCGATCGAAACTGCCCCCCCCCCCCC
>NW_022639500.1:2021954-2034064 GCF_010583005.1 Odontomachus brunneus | reverse complement strand
CCCCCCTTTAAATGTTGAAACGCTGGCCGCGATATTCCGCGGATATCATAAAAACGGGAACATGAATAATTAATACGCGCCAGAAAGCGCAATCACAAGCGCGCGCATTAGTTACGATGGTTACGCAGATACCACGCTTGAATTCTTATGGTGTACCAAGTGAATCGCAAACAGTTCATAAATGTCTATCTATTTCTAACACAATTGTCCACCGAGGTCACAGTTCAGCGTCTATTAATAATCTGGACTTTGACGCGATTGCTCAATGCACGTTGCCAGGTGCTACTTACTTTCAAACTGAATCGACGAGCTATTAAAATCTCGAAATCTATAATTGACGTCCGGCACGAACTATAAGCTTGTATGGAGTAAATCGACGGGGCGTTTCGACAACGGTTATTACGATCATACGAGTGTCTGCGGATACCGTGCTGAGCTGTAATAATAACTGCGATAATTAATCGCCAATGAGATCCATTTTTAGACACAGCCTATCGATTGAAATTTATTTCTGGACGAAAGGTTCAATTAACGAAGTCTTCGTACGATTTTCCCTTCTCTATTTTCGTGTATTCGGAATACACACTGTATTATATCTTCAATTCTATGGCAATTTTGATTATAAAATTCTCTTCTCATGTACACTTTGAGTGACATGCGATTTTGTTGTATGCACTGCGTCAGGTATGTATTATAATTTGGGTTATATAAATGATTTTATTCATGTGTAAAATTAAACATCGTGCAGGAAATCGGGATTTTAATGATAATGTATTTACATGACGCAATATGTATAACAGAAAATAAAATATATGCCTCCAAATATATACGGAGAGAATTTTGTAGTAAAAGTTGTTATAGAATTTAGTAACAGGGAAAATGTCGACATGTTGCCTTAATTTTTGTTTCCGCTTCACATGTTTTATATTTCAGAACCTGGGTGAAATCTTCTGTTAAAAAATTCACTGCGTTTCTTAGCAATATAAACTCGACTGACAATTTATTCCAACACTACTATTGTAAACGCGGTAAGATAAAAAAACTGTACGAGGAAAAGTTATATATACAATATTTTTTTTCATATATATGTCACGGACGAATTCGTACGAGGTTAAAGATTGAATAACTCGAAAACGTAACTGGAGGTTAAAGATTGAATAACTCGAAAACGTAACTGGATCAGTTTTTTTATTATTTAATTATAATATTATATCGATTTTAGTAAAACTCTCACGGAAAAGTACCTTTGTTTTAAGAGAAACATTTTACGATTTTATATTCATTGCTTCTTTCACGATAAATACATAAACAAGATATAAACAAACCTACTTCTTATGCCAACCAGTCCCGCGATCTCTTCTATTCAATTGCTAAAAAAATTATTCAATTGTCAACTTGCTTCAATTTGTAAGAAATATTCAATATGCCAATAAGAACCACGTAGGATGATAATTGCGAATACCTTATGTAAAATAATCATTTGCAACTGTTATCTTGTTTGACTCTTTTTTATTGGTCCGAGTATTTCTTAGTAATTAAATTTTATCTAATTATGTCACGCTTTTATCAATTTAAAATCAATTGTTCTTTAACAGAAACGTCGTGAATTCAGTAGTCTTTTAACTCTTTAAGCGTCGCGTTCGCCGTTTGGTCAATTGAGAAACAAATTGACTCAAATTGACTTTGCTTTAATTTTTGCATGTTATTTTATTGAAATATTGGATATTTATAAAATTCGAAATTCGAAATATTCTATTTAAAAATTATTATAAAATTTTGTAATAAAGGAATATACATATATAAAGTGTTCAGCGTAACAGTTTGCATGATTTTTTAAATAATTCCGACGGTTTAAGGAAAAAGTTAAAAGATGAATATTCAACTACTTCGCAGGATATAATTTACAATAACAAAATAATATTTTTTATAAAAAAATCAAGGCTACCTTGAACTTTTTAAATGACATCATGTACTTTTTTACATAATATTGTAGAGGATTTGCGTTAATTTAACATATTATCTCATTGTGTTATTTTCTGTTGAATTATTTTATATTCAGCACTTCTAAAATATATTTTACATATAATTGCGTATACAAATGACATAAAAATGAAATTTTGAAATGTAAATTCTAATAAAAATTAACAAAATGTATATATTAATTTAATATATTATTTATATTAATTTTAATAAAGAAGTATAATGAAGAAATGAAGAAATGAAGAAGTAATGAAGAAATAATATATACACATTGTGAATGTGTGTGTTATTAGTGATACAATATTGGGCCGTTCGATCAAAGTTTATAGAAATTTCCACGAAAAACTTCTGACCGATAATTTTATAACCATAATTTAATATTTTTTGTTTTCTTTCAATTATCCTCTGCCATAAAAAAAACGGTCAATATATATTAATATCTAATTATAAAAACTTTTAAATTTTTTGTAAAAATCCCTTCTAATTTATCGAACGACGGAATAGTTATATTATTCTGTAACACATTCATTTTATGTTAAGTAAACAAAATTTTATGTTAAGTTAACAAAATTTTAATGAACTTTTTGAGATATTAAAATACTTTAAGGAATTTATTCACCACGTATGTATTTTCAAGACACTCAAAGGATATATTTTTAATGACACATTAAGAAAACTACTCATAAATTCACTATTTTATCATGCAAAATTACATATTTATGTATTTATTTTACTATTTAAACAAATAAATATTAATTTAATACTAACTTCATGATATTACCTTGCCACGTTCACTCACCTTGCCTACATTTCACTCAGTACAATGCTACATAAAACAGAGCATAAAACAGTAGTTTTCTAGTCTACAGTCAACCATTATACAACAACGGTAAATACTATTCTTTTTTCTATGCCGCGTTTCCTAACGTATGTAACAGTAAAGTTTGTATTTGGTTAGTATTATTTTTTATGAAATTATACTGGAATAATGATCTATATTGCTTCTACCATAAAGCTATATGTACAAAATAATGATATTCAGTATTAAATTTTTTATAAACGGTGCACATACAAATCGCATGAAACTTTAACTACGAATGTGTTTTACTGCGATAAATGTTATGTTAAATTTTGTATAATTTTAAGTATTTTGATTCAAGTGTGAATAAACTCCTTAAATCTAACTCAAATTCTTTACTGTGTATTATTAAAAGATTTATTATATTCCTTAGCAAAACTATACGGAGATAATTTTGTAGCAAAAATTACTATAGGATTTGATAACCGAGAGCAATATATCGACATTCTGCAGCAATTTATTTCACTCTCTTCATATGTACTGTTTATATTTTAGAAACTAAAATATGCTGTTAAAACACTTGCTATGTTTCTAGTAAAATTTATTATGTTTCCGGGAAAATTTGCTATGTTTCTGAGCAAGATAAAAATCATATTGACAGTTTATTCCTGTATGTGGACTAAAAATATAATAAAATTTAAAAGAATTTCTATGAAAGAACACACTACAACGTTTTCTCTCTGTATACTGAAAGAAAAATGTTTAGTGTTTGTATCTATAATCATATAGAGAAATAATTACTATAAATTATTGTCAAGACAACCATTTTTTAGTCAGTGCTATAATTTTAGTGATCTTATATGTATGTTATTATTACTATCGTCGTGTTGAAATAACAAAAAAATATAGATCACACAGCAGAAATGTTCAAAATACATCATGGGGATATTCTAAAGATGTTGCGATATCTTTAGGATATCCCAATAATATATTTTGAACATTTCTGCTGTATGGTAGTTTAGGTTTAATTTGATCCCAATCATATTTTTTGCTTATTCTAACATGAAGATAGTAGTAGTAATATGCATATAACATTATTATCACTAACAATTATAGTACAATTGACTAAAAAATGATTGTCTTGGAGATAATTTATAGTAATTATTTCTCTGTATAACTATAGTTACAAGTATCAAACATTTTTCTCTCAGTATACAGGGTGAGAATATGTAGTATTTTTTTTATAGACAAATCCTTTTCATATTTATTATATTTTTCTGTGTAGACTCAGTATAGAATTTTCACTGGGAGTCCGTTCCTTTGCACTGAAAACTAGCTAGTTAGAGAACTAAGATAGAAAGGAATTTATACGAGAAAAAAGAAGATATAATATTCTCTCTGTGTGCGCTCACACACAAACTCGCAACATTGAAAACTGCGAAGGAGGAGCGTTCGGAGGAGATTGCGGTGAAAGTTTCGAATTGACCCGCTACTACTCACGAGTATGAGATCCTGGATGAGATTCGAGATCCCTCGGTTGGCGAGGACGAAGAACCTGGTGACGGGGCCAGGCACAGCCTCCTGTGTGCTCTCCGTCCTTCCGGCGCCGCCTGATTGGTCCTGATTACTTCCGCTTCCGGCCACCAGCTGAAAAGATCGCAGACGCTTGCATTAATCGGCGAGCGTATAGCAGTCCGAGACACACACCTCCGAAAGTAACCCTTACGCCCGGAAACGCAGCTTTCGGCTTACCGAGACGCGCGGGACGGAGGGTGACATGGCTATACAAATGTAAATATATACAGGGTGGGAAAAAAAGCCGGTGCTCCTGAATAACTAAAAAAATATAAGTTTTATAGAAAAATGTTTCAGACAGAAGTTGTAGTGTGTAAAGAGATCTATTTATTGGTATTATTTGTGATTATAAGTTTGATCTTGGATGGGGTCGCCAATGTCAGGACGAGGTCACCTTGAATTTTTTAAATGAAATCCCCTATTTTTTATTGCATATTCTTGTAGCTTATCTCTTTCCAAAATACTATAATAACGTATTTTTTCATTAAATACTTTCTGAGTAATGAAACATGAAAGTTACAGTACCGCCGGCATTAGCATTAACCAAGATGTACCACGCGGAGATTGCTCGATCGAATTTACATTTCTTTCGTGTATGTGTATGTGTCTTTACACCCTACCACCTCTGTTTGAGACATTTTTCTATAAAACTTATATTTTCTGAGTTATTCAGGAGTACCGGCCTTTTTTCCCCACCCTGTATATATATGTATATACGGGAATATTAATTACAATCGTTCGTATGTCTGTATTTGGGATAATATATTTGCAGTGTGTATTGCAGCTCCACGTCCAGCTCCAGCGCTCCCGACACTACGGTGCTCTCTCATATCCTTATTTCTACTTGCGGCTACATACGATACATCGAGATCCATCGATCTTGCTGCTACGATCCTTTACGTGCGCTCCTTCGGCTCGTGATATGATCGAGGCTTGTCTGCAGGGCGTCCATACGCTCCATGCGCGTCCGCTCGGCCGAAAATCGTGGCGTTATTGCCTGCATTCAACGAGCGCAACGGTTGTACAAGCGTTGAATTGTACCCACAGGATTGGTGTATCAATAACACGTCCATCTTCAAAAAGTCGATGATTCAACCGTTCGTAAGAATTATCCACGAGTGGTATATACTTTGTACCGGTTAGATCCATTTTCCAAAAGCCGATTCGTTCAACCGTTGTGTTCTCTGAACGCAGTCGATTATTATTGAAGGACACGTGTCCGGAAGAACGGGAGAGAATGCGCGAGCAGGCAGACGCTCAGATTTTCTATATGGACACCCTGCTTATATGCACCAGCGAACGGTGAATTCGCCAAAACCCAAAATGGTGACAACAGAGTAAACCATAAACGGACACTCGACGGCACACATCTGTATCTACACTGAGAAGGAAAGCAGTTGGGTCGGCAAAATCGGCAATCATCCGCCCTCAAAGAAATATTATACCTACTGAACGAATTACGCGTTAGTGCAGCAACAAGTTGCGTTGATATAGTTACTGATCATGTAGCTCGTTACAGCAATTATATAATTCGTTCAATAGACTGAGTGTCTGTTTCGAACGAAACGAATTTTCTTCGTTCATGCGAAGTCTCATTAGCTCGACCACTGCTCTCTCTCAATGCAGTAATTCGCGACGCAACGTCACCACCCGGGATACACGTTGACGTGTTTCTGCGCGAATCCACTAATTATAGACACGTCGAGCTTGCACATCGTGTGGACCAATTACCAGAGATTTACAATACTACGAGAATAGACTTGTGGAGATAGACCGCGCATGCTCATTGGAGGGCTGGAGTCATTAGCAAGAGAAGGCAATAGAGGGCAATCAGATGCTCTCCTCGTCTAAAAGGGATAACAAAGGACAAGGAGTGAATACATAATCAATGTGTTCTTTTTTCTTACTATACTTTACTCTTTCTTTTATTCCCCCTACATCGTTCTCTCCTACAGCACTGTACGTGTATGACAGAGGAAGCGTCTCAGCATATCTCGGTCCTTTAGCCTTCTCATAAGAATGCGCAGTCTATCTCTGTGAGTCTATGGCTACGAGATACAAGTCTCTGTCTGGCAGACAAATCGGTTTCGACTCGCACACGACGGCAGATCCGCGTTCCGTGAAGCGATTCTCGATCGGTCGTCGTTTGCGATCGGACGATCGTTGCAAACCGATCCGTCTGCCGACTAATCTGCGTGCGTTTACTTCAGGTGCATCCAAGAAATACGATGAAAACAAGATACAACTGTGGCCGCTACGGTATACGGTGCAGTGGACGAAGATCGCGGCAACGAGAGAGAATCGGCGCTGATCAATTTGACCGGCCATCAGATCCCGTATGAATCGGCCTGCCCATCAGCCGGTCAGTACGCCATATCAAAAAGTCTTTTTAGTCAGTAATTGTCAGCGTTGCGTCGGGACCGTTGGCCGGGTGGAACGAGATGGGATTGTGGAATGAGATGAGCGGATCAATGTATCGGCAAAAGTGTTCCGGAGTCGAAGGAAACGATTGGACACAATTGGCTGATTAAAAATCTAATTATTTCTGCCAATAAAAATTGTTTTCTCGTGAGACGTATACGTCCAGAGGAAACGTTAAGGGAAATATCATTCGTGCAAAATGATCAAAGTATATCGAAACAGAGAGAAATATCAATTCTCGGTAAAATTTTTAACAAATCATACGTTATATGAATTATTCGAGTTCTACTTCAACTCCAGGATTGTACAGGAATATATATCTCAAATAACAGCTAACTAGGGGTTAAGGATAATTTGTACAAATTACATGCCAAGACCTCGTTACATTAGACGTATAAAAAGTGCATTGATGCAAAAGAAGTTGCAGCGGATGAGGAAGACACTTTCTTATAGAGGAAATGGCAGATTAGAACTCACTGTGTCGCGTGTATTATTTTTCAGACATATACATACGCATGTATAACAGATATTAGAGATCTTGATATGCAATTCATGCACAGAGACAGACAAGATCGGCAGAGGCTCCGTACGGAGGAAGGAGAGACGGAGAGAAAGGAAGAAGAGAAAGACGCCAGACAGGAAGAACGTCGGTAACCCGTTCAGAGTGAGTCGTCGAGAGGGATTAAGTCACTGGTAGAAAGTAAGCGGAAGGTTTAAAAACGAGGCCTGAATGAGTCAAGACTGCTCGTGGTGCGCGTGCTTGCGTGCGTGAAAAAAAGAAACGGCATGCGAAATGAAGTGTGATACGAGCGAGACTTCGCGATCGAAGTAGAAGTCATGTGCACAGAAGGAAAAGTGGTTCATTCGTTACGAATGACAGGTGGGACAATACAGCGGCAGACTACGAAGGTTGCGACCGTACTACTTTGCTATACAGTGTGCGGTTACTCGTGATATCGCAGAAAATAGGCGTACCGCTAATGAAACGTTACGGTTAGAGAAAATCAAGACTCTAGGAGAGTCATGTGAAATCTCTGATGACTGAGGTGAATTTCAAGTTTTCGTGCGGCTAAAGGGCAAACTACATGCTGAAGGCAAAACAAAGAAATTATAGAAGTGGAAAAATTAAAAGAAAGCAGGCATTCTAATAGAGTGTAATAGAGAGATATGGAGATACAAAAATAGAAAATAGAGAAAAAAGAAAGATAAAGAAAGACAGAGAAAGAAAAAAAGAATTGTCGAGCGAATCCGATAAACACAGTTGGTGCTAAACACGTGCAGTACCAACCGTCGGCAGTTCACATTAACAATCGAAGAAAACATTTACTCTAAATATGGCATACGCGTGTCAATGTCTATACTCAGAGTAAATATTTTCTTAGTTTTTAGAGCAAATGTAGATTGTTCGGTATGAATTATCATACAAGTGTCACGCCAAACAATCGCCATTTTCTACATACGACTCACGGTAATATCTTACATAAGATTTGATTAAATGCCTCCAAATTTGTTCACTACGAAATAGTATAAATTTATACAATAATTCCATATATTTTATATATTGAACACGTTCTATAATTTTTTCGCGTTTGCGTTAAGTAACACATTGCATAAAATATAACATTATTATATACATTTAGGGGATCAGATTTACAAGATCTCATTTATAGAAAAATCATTCCTTTACAAAAGAATTCGTTAGAATATTTAGATATAAAAATTCCAATGTAAAAAATTATTTATTTATTTTTTTACTTATAAAAAGTGAATTTCAAACAGAACATCTCTTCTGAAATAGAATACACCGAATTATTCATGCATTTCAGAACGACAAATTTGAATGCATATCCCCAAATCTACATGCTCGATTAAACCACGGTATCCTTCCACAATAATTTTCAACAAATGACAAAGTAAAATATCATTACCGATATACGCTGTTGACCATCGACATACCGATCAGAACATTGGAAACTATTTAGATTTGTAAGAAGCAGTTGAACGATTTTTTACTCATATTTCCTCTCTATAGTCTGCTATTTTGGCTAATGAACGCTGTGTAACACATACCTGCCTTCGCGCTAATTATATATAGCTGCATAAAACAAGACTTCTTTCCCATTCACCTACGTCCGACATCATCAATATAGACATACTTGAATCGCAGGATTTCCCTTTCACATCTCTTTTTAGAAAAGGAGCTACGAGACATGAGAAGACATTTAAACTGCGATTAAAGTTATCTCGTTGAAACTTAATGCTTTAAACTCACACAATCATATAGAGAGAATTTAAAAAATATGATTTAAAACTATGAATTATAAAAATCATAATTGACTAAAATTAAATTATCAGAACAAAATTCTGTAATTATATAGAAAAAACTACACTTCTCAGATTTCATTAATTTTAAGATATGTTATAAATAATGGAATTTTTTGTGTAATCTTTACATATGAGTGAATTATCTGTGAATTATCTGAGGATTACAAACTGTATCATTTTAAAGTATCGGAATTTTGCATGAATTTGCATTAAATTTCTTAAATGGCTCACACAAACTTAAACATTACATAGAAGTCTTTATTGATCTTTACAGAATCTTCGCTTTTAATATGTGATAGATTCATCAATTTAGAAAGACAAAAGATTTCAAGAACTATTTAACAATGTTATAAATTAACAAGACAAAGATTGTAAAAATTTAACTTAGTGCTTTATGAAAATAATACACTCTCTATAGTAAGTTTGAAGACGGTAAAAGTACAAAACAAAAACATTAACACTACCAACATCTCGGCAGAAGCTAACCCAAAAAATCTACGACACGTTACTTATATAAAATATTTACTAGCTTTCTACTATACGTAGAAAACTAGTTCAATAATTTAACTAGTTACGTCTAGTTACTAAACAAAGAATACGTCAAATCAAACATTAATAGTATAACATATTTTAAAAGACTAAAACACTTAAGCAAAAATTGTAAACAAAGGAGAATATCGCGTGATAAATTAGTTTAAATTAGTATTACAACGGAAATCGCGCGTTTATTGTGAATATATTTCAATATAAAATTCCGATATTTTAAAGTGATACATCTCAGAAGTTACACGTGATTCGAGTATGATTTAAAATACAGATAAACTCAAGATGTCACTCTTCATAATATATCTTAAAATCAAAGAAATCCGAGAAGTGTAACTATTTCATATAATTACCCAAAATTACAAAAATTATAAAAACTATAAATTACACAAAAGTCATAAAAATATTAAAAATATTAAAAATTAGAATTTAGTGACAAAATAGAATCGACTTCCTGGTTTAATTTCTTATTTTAATCTTGCTGCTTATACACGTTATTTATATATCGTAGCAATTAAAGTCTAGTTTTCAAATATTTACCACATTCTCTTCTTAGCAAGATAAATACCACTGATAACCTATTCCAGCGCTACCAGAAAACCTAATAAAATTGAAAAGAATTTCCTACGAAAAACAGAAAAAGAGAGAAAATCATGATATGTTCTTCGTCCAACAGCTTCCAGTAGTTATGGTCTAGTAAATCAACACGTACGACCGAGCACAGGTGACACCGAATACTTAGTCATTAATTAAGCGACACTTTTCTGGGTATGGTAGGCCTGGTAGGCCTAGCGAACATGTGGATACCGTGAGTCGTACTCGTGAACGTCCCGTTTATCGAAGAAGCCCGGGCGAAGAAGCGCAGTCGCCGCATCCCCGTCGGCGGACACTTAGGTGTCGGAAGGATTTGGCGTACCGGTGGTAGAATGCCGGCTCCTGGGGCGGCTGTCGAGGGTGCGCCGGTCGTCGGGGTGCCGCCAGTACCGCCGGCGGGATTAGCAGCAGCGGGGGCGGCCTGCGCCGGGCCCACATCGCGCGAGGCGCTTAGCCCGAGCCCGAGGCTCTGTGTACCGGCCACGACACGGTAAACCGTGCCCGCCGCTCTTGCCGCCCCGTCGGCCGCTTGCTAAACGAGAACAAAGACGAGAATGTTCGTTTACTCGACGCTCTCTCTCTCTCTCCCTCTCACTCTTTCTTTCTACAAGCACCCCATCATCTGGAAAAATTGCACGTCTCTCGCGCTCTCTTTCCGAGATATCTCGCGAATGGCGATCGATGTTACTCTCTGCGATGCTCCTCTCGCGGCCTGCGAGCGTTCTGGAACCCCTGCAATGTGGCTGGAAAGTGGTATGTTAAGAGCTCTGAGGTTTGTCACGTGGCGGGCGCTCGAGGGTCGCTCGAACGCTCACCGACTCTTCGACACGGTCGATTGGCCTTTCTGTCGTGAAAAAAATGAACAGAGCCGTTCGCATGTGTGTGTCACTCGAGCGAAGTTCGCGCGAGGAAAGGCTCGGCCAATATTGACGTGCCAACGTCGACACGATATCGACGGTATTGTATAGATTTCCTGCGTGGAGACTTTGCTTAAGTAAACATATCTATGCGCTATTAGGTAGTTAAGGATTGTCTGTATTGACACGCGCTCGCACGATAACGCAGATGTCAATTTCATTGTCGTCAAGCATCCTCGAGGAACGATCTTTTATTGCGTCACTAAAGCGCAGTTCTACAGTTACGTATGCATATTTTTTTTTATTAATAGTTTAATAGTAGGTTTAATAGTTTAATAGTAGGTTTAATAGTAGCAAAAAAAGAAGTTGCATATCACGTTAATTTTATTCATAGTTATTTTTAAAATTATAGTTATTTATTGATTGTTATAACAAAAGGAAAGTTTCCGGGATATTTTATAAATATGCTCAATCGATCTTAGTGTCACTTCACGGACATATCCTTTTATTTCAGCATATTCCGCAAGAATTTTGGACATGTGATTAGAGTTCCGCGGCAAGAAATCTTAACAAATTGAATACGCTTTATGACGACATCGATTTCACTGGGAATTTATCTATCAAATATTTTCAAAGGACGATTTTTTATTATCTCATTAAACAATATTACTACTATTTGTACATTTTCTTATTAGTGTTATAATCAATTTTATAAATTTCATTAAAACATCATCATCAAGCATTAACATGTTGAATGATCTTTATGGTACTGTCATTATCATTAGGAATTTAACTATGAAATATCCCCGATGAATGATTTGTTTATTAAAGCGTTAATAGCAGTTATACTGCTATTCGCATATATTGTTTCCATTAACGTTATGATTAATTTTGTAAATTATATATATCTTTGATCATTAACAAGTTGAATGTGCTTTATAATAATATCTATATTAAGAATTTAATTATCAAATATCTTCGAGGAGCGATTTTTTGTTGCGTCAGTAATAGCAATT
>NW_022639500.1:1999370-2021944 GCF_010583005.1 Odontomachus brunneus | reverse complement strand
TATATATATATATATATATATATATATATATATATATATACTTTTTTATTAATGTTATAATCAATTTTGATAATTTTAGTCGTCATCATCTTATCATTATCATCATTATTATCATTAACACATTGAATGCGCTTTACAACAACATTGGTGTCACTTGGAATTTAAATATCAAGTATCCTCAAGAAGTGCATTTTTATCTCGTAGTTAAATAATATAGCACATAATGCTACTGCTATTTATATATTATTTCGTATTAACATTTCGATCAATTTTATTAATATTATTCATCATTATTTTATTAATTTTTTTTATTATTGAACATTAACACGTTGAATGCCATCACTGGTAACTAGTACTACGATACTACCGTGTTGCATTAACCCTTTGAGCCATAGGGAGATGTTAGCATCATTTTTATTTTCAAGGATTCTTCATTTTTAAGGACTTTAACTAACTTATCGGGGCAGACATACTCGATTATATTACTACTATACATTCTCAAAAACATAAGGAACTAAAAATAGATAAAAAATAATTCGAACCTTAAATTATTATAAGTACATAGAAGTAAAAAAGATATTCTTTTCAGACAAAAATAATTTTAGGGCTAACTATTAGGAATTGACACAACGAAACATTAACCATTTATTCAGGACAATGAACAATATTTTATATAATTTTTTCAAAATTTTCTGTAAACCGTATTTTACAATAAACTATTAAATTACTGATACTATGTATGCTACTAATTTATTATCAAAACCATAAATATTCCTTTTTCATATCGAAAAATTATTATTGTTATTTACTTAATGATGCTAAAAGCGAGATTATTAATTTTTAATACTTATGATCGTCACATTAGACCTGCCATTTCAAACTTTATTTGATCTCAAATTTTAACTTCAATTAGTAACTCTGAAATCTCCTATACACCAAATTTGAAGAAACTTCAAGTTGAGAAATGAAATATATGACTCAAAGAGTTAAAAGTCACAAAAGGTTACAAAAGTTGCAAAAGATTAAAAGTTAATATAAAATATAAGTAACTGCGTTTAGGAAATCGATTATACAGCCGATAGAAAGCCAATGAAATAAGATGAAAATCTCGAATTATATACTTACGCATTTACTGTGTCATTTTTTAAATCATCAATTAGACTCTCGCGCCACTTCAATTGAAGTTGATATAACAACCAATGCGTTAATTTTTTCAATAGTTCGTGATATTATGCAAAGTATCGTTTGGCTTTTCGTTATATAACGACTGCTTAGTAACGCACAATTTCGAGAGTTACTTACTAGCAGAAGGTTGAACAACCACGACAAAAACAAATAGAGTATTGGTCACGTAGGCAAGTTTCTCGTTTTCTCAATCCGCGGACGGTGAAGGGTCGCACTGGCGTTGCCGCGACCAGCCGGTCTGGAATCGCTTCGAGAGCCGTTCGTAATCGCGTCGTTTTTTGCCGGGAAAGTGAATAACGGTAGAGCCGATAGAAACGGTAACACGGTTTTCGCACGGCGGACCTGAGCAATTGCATCTGTCACGTCGCGCACGGCGCGACGGCGAAACTCGTTCCGCCATGATGAACGTTGTTGCGAACAAGAAAAAAAGAAGAAAAAAAAGACAGAAAAAAGAAGTAGTCGTCGAACGTCGTCGTTAATATGCCACACCGTTATTACTAATTGCGTTCCCGTCAGCTGGCTCTTTATTTCGGGAAATCCGCGCAATTATTCGAGATTCTATCCCGGTTATATCGGGTGACTAAAGAAACCAAAGTCACGTCAACGTAGAAACCGGTACTATCATAATGAGAGCAATTCGCAGTTTACAGTTCATCGCTTGTCGTTAGATTGATTGGACTATTTATTTTGCCTATCGCAATCGCGACGAAACCGTTATTACCGATCAGTCGTTCATTAAGGGGATGCCAAAGTAAATGGCCAACTCTAAAAATGCTGATAACGTAGAGGCAGTCAGTAAAATGACATGTCAAATAAACACTAACACAATTAGGCGATTCTTTCCTTATTTCTTGTACGGTGGGTTGCAGAACAATTTAGACATAATGAAATTACGAGTTCACCAAACTGTCAAAATTAAAAATTATTATTATTGTGTGATGTGGGTTCTTGCCTAGTAATTATATTATTAACTAATTTAAACTAGTTTAAACTAGTCTAACTAATTTAAAACTAGTTTAACTAATTTAAATTACCCGGTGTTCCTCGGGTTTCTTATATCTAGAACAACTAAACTTAAATTATCACAACGTGCGAAAGGGATAAAATCAAGGGAAAGAATGGAATGTTCAGGTTTCATGGAATCTATATTTTCCGCAGGATTCTAAAGAATAACTACGAAAAATTTGATCTTGGTTAAAAGATTTAAGAGTTAATAGAGAACACGTAAAAAGATATACTATTTTATATATATAAACTAGAACAATATATGCGCGCGCTACACGCGCGCCATATAGTTAATAAAAACAATAATAAATGTAAAATAAAATAAAAATTAAATTAAATTAAAATATATTTTAATTAATTAATAATTATAAGAAGAGACAGGGAGAGACAGAAGAGGCAGGGAGAAATAGGGAGAGACAAGGAGAAACAGGGAGAGACAAGGAGAGACAGGGAGAGACAGGGAGAGATGAGGAGATACAGGGAGAGACAGGGAGAGACAGGAGAGGCAGGGAAAGACAAGGAGAGACAGAGAGAGACAGGAGAGGCAGGAGAGACAGGGAAAGACAGGGCGAGATATATCTCTTCTGTATTTTTTTTCGTGATCTAACCAACGCGATGACAGCTATTTGACTGGTAATTTGACAGGCACAAACGACATGAAGCAAGCCGCAGCTCACATGAAGTGAGCTAAGCAAGAGAATCAATCAGCATGTTGTCGCGGAAAAACGACAACAATTAAATCTCTTATATATTTTTTTAGAGAGGATTATTATTCTATTTATATTATTATTTATTGCCTTTATTATTATATTATTATATTTATTATATTATTAATTATATTATTGTTGTGTAAGTGTCCGTCCGTATTGATTCTCAGTGTTGACAGTTTGGTGAATTTCTAACTTCATTGTATTTAAACTGTTTTTCACAAATCACTGTATATACAAATTCTATATAAAAATGTGTGTTGCTCTGTTTTACGATATGTAGGAGAAAACTTAATTATGTATGAAATAAATGCCTCAATTAGTGACCAAATAATCTCGTAGTGAAAATAAATAAATGAATTAATAATATACGTGCTAAGCTAAATACACACAAAATTGACTGATATTTGGGGAGTAATTATGTCATATTTTTCTAATTTGTGGAAAGATTTTACTTCATTTATATTTTCTCAAAAGTGGCTAAAATGTATTATTTAATAATACGAGTTTAGTTTTACTACAATTTATGATATAAAGTAAATATCCCAATTTGGTATCAGTAGAATATTATGTGAATTATTAGAATATATATTTTTAAATAATTATTAAAATATTTTATATGAATTCCAAATAACCAAGTAACATTATCGTGAAAATAAAGATATGTATAAATATATTAATACAAAGTAATAGTAAACATTATTTGAAAACCACAAGTCGTATAGAATTATGAATGTATTATTAACATATTCCTATTGACTATTACTATTGACTAGGACTATTGACTTATTACTGCCTATTGACTTAAATATGGCAATTTATAAACTAATGACTCATTTGTACATCATAAATTCCAGCAAATTACGATGCTATTTCCTAACTCTATAATTAATAAGAGATACAAACCTCGTGTCTTTTTTTTATTTTTTTAAACATTTATATGTTATCACGTTTATTCTGGTTGCCACTAGAGACAAATAAATGTATAATATAACTACAAAAATTACATATTTTCACTTTCTCTATTTATAAAATATTCTTTAACTTTTTTTCAACTTTGACGGAACTATTTAAATTGCTTGAAGAATAATTACACAGATCTAACAAACAGACATGGGATTGACTGTCAATTTCTAAGATGTCGGCGAGTAACTTCGAACTGTCGCCGCCAGAGCGATTTTACGTTTGTAAAATTCAGAGTTTATTATTTTTAATTTTATTCGCAACTTGTTATAATTTATAATGTATAAAATTTAAAGCAAGAATAAATGTTTAGAATAAATATGGATTCGTATTAAATGATTTATTAATTAAGAAAAAGGATGTAGTTATCTCAGAAATTGAGACACAGTCACTAATTGAAATATTCAATTCATATAAAGATTTTTCTGCAAATTTTTTCTATGATTTGAACCTTCTAGATTCAATTGTAAAGACACAGCAATGTTCTTTAAAATTTTTCTAAACGGAGCAAACACGCGTTTGATATGTACCAACTGCCAAACTTTTGTATCAGCTAAATATTTACACTAATTGATAGTTCGAAATATTATCTTTGAAAATTTTTATCGTTTTCGTTATATACTGAGATATGCCTTAATTCATTATTTCACGTAAAGGTGATTAAGGCTCACTGGCGCACTTTCCTAAAAATAATTTTTCACATGTAACCTATAAATGAAATACATGTTACAAACAAACCTTTCAAGAGCAATATGTTTATACTGTACAAAAAAATTTTTTTAACCCAATGATATAATATTTTTCGCACTAATAAAAAATATAAAATGACTACACTTGTAACAGCTAGCCCCAGCCTTCCTTATTTTAATTGTGTAAGAGCATTTGTAATTCTGAATAATCAATACAACATAAACTGCGTAAAAAAGGTCAATGAACCGTTTTTCAATAAAGTTTTCAAGTATGACATCCCCTTAACGTTGTGACATTTCGCGTATCTCGCTGAAATATCGCGAATCTTCGTGCACGGACTTTAATCAAGGACGCCGGATCAGATCCCGACTGTGGTAATTCTACCGTCGCGAGGTCGGGTCGTGCCTAGGTCAGGAACCTTGGAATAGTAACCAGATGGGATAGCGCGCAGTTAAAGGTAATTCGGTTGCTCACTTTCACTGCCGTCTGCAGCACTGGCGCCCTTGCCGTCTCGCCTGTTACTGGAATAGCAAGTGTTCTATCGCGATCTATCGCGATGCACGCGCGCGTGCATCGACGCCGACCAACACGGAGAAAATCTCAACTCGTGGAATTAAACGGGGACCAGACGAAAACTCAATGATAAGAAACGATATTTCCGTTACCTCGCAACCGAAAAAAGTACATTAAATAAATACATTAAGTAAATATATATGAAACGTATATAAAACTAAATTAAATAAATAAATTAAGGAAAATAAATTGACTAAAAGCGAAATTCGCGAGAATACTCGATTGCATCAAAAAGTATTGCCCACTGGCTGAAATAACGAAAAAATTATTGAAAATTTACAAATTGTTTTATATTGCATTTTGAGAGTGACACGAACAGTTGCGGACCTTCAATTAAAAGTTATCCCACTTCCAAGTCGAATTTTCGACTCGTGCTACACATTATTGGAACTCATGACATTGCTATTTTTAATGAAAGGAAATATAATTAAAAAACAAATCGGAATTTGTTTGTTCTGTAATTAATTGAAGTAGTTATATTGTGAAATGAGTTCCTTAGAGACGCATTGAAATCAACGTTATAAACACGCTTAAACTATAATATTATCTAACTGTTTATGCAATTAGAACAAGATTGACCATTTAGGAACTGAGACGCATAAATAAAATACTATTAAGAAACATAAAAAATGATTATACTTTCGCGTATTTTGCACGAAAAAAAATTGGATTAACCAGATTTTTTATGAAATATGAACAAGTTCAGAATCAAAACCAGAAATCTTGTTAACTTGAACAGAATTCTGGTAACTTCAAACAGAATTTTCAGATTCGTGCACATTTCACCAGAAAATATGTGTAACACATATTGATTATGTATTTATGTACGCGTTATGTACATATATTCAACTTAACATCACTCCAAATTAATATTTCTAATTTGAATGGTGAAATAAATTTATAACAAAGTTATCCGATAAACGCAAAATTTTAGAGAGCCTCTTAAAGCGTCATTGTGAAAATATAATATTTAGCGGCACAATTACCTTAAGACTCGATTAACATATTCGTCATAATGTGTGATTTTTTTCAGCAAACTATAGAATTGCAATCAATTGGAATATCAATTGAATCATTTTTTCCGTGTAGCATCGTCGATCTCTATTTCTTCGACATCTTGTGCCAAACGATGACGAGTAAAAAATCTCGATTGCACGAGATGCAGATAAAAATCAGGTCGTCCGTATATCTTTGAACATCGACGTAAGACGCGGCAAATCATTTCGTAAATTATTTATGGCATCGCACATGCGTGCGCGCACAAGCGTGAATTCCATCGCAGGCAAAAAGCTTCGCTCACCTTCGATCGAGGTTTTTTACGTGTTGTATAATAATGGAGATAATGATAACTGCGAACAATTAATTCAATAGGTGGAAGTCTCCTATAGGAATCATTCTATTCCTATAATCGAGTTTTCTCCTGATCTTCATTGCAACAGAAAATCCAATTACACGAATAGAGCGTTTTTTTTCTATGCGTTGGCACGAGAATGAGTCTTTTCACAGTTCTCTTATATTTTTTATTTTCATAACAAACCTTTAAAGAACATTATTATCCTCCGAAATGAAAAATTTATCCCGCGACTGGGTCTTGTTTGCCGAAATATTACATTAATTAATTTTCGTTCGTTCTATTTATCCCTTGTGAATACTCATTCATTTATCTATCCCGATCGCAAACAACATTAATGACGTAACACTGCTATAAAAGGCGAAAGAGAAAGAGGGAGAGAATGACCTTCTCATTCTCTTTCACCGTAGCGAGACAAACGGCTTCTACGGAATCGATACGCGACTCACCCTGATAATGTCGAAGAGGAAGTTGCCTGACCCGGCGCCGCCGGCACCGCCGCCGAAACCGAAGAGGAATCTCTTGTTCCTGTTCTCGTCCTCGTTCGTCTCGACCTCGTCCAATGGTGCCAGCTCCTGTGGCGAACTGTCGCTCGACACCTCGTCCGCGAATTGTACACGCACCTCGCTATTCTGCGACTCCGCTCCGATCTCGTTCACTCGATTCTCCGACTCTGGGTTCACGTCCTGCAAGAAGACGCATGACTCTGTATAATCAGGGATCGGCCGACGAGACGAAAACAATTCGAGGTCGCGAGGTTCCGACTTTGATCGCGTGATAGTTTGTTTTGTCTTGTCATTTTCTTTTCTCATACTTATTCATCAATTGAATCAGATCGCAAATTATTTATGATGTGGAAGTCGATCATTAATGATTCGTTATCGATCGATTGCATACGGAAAAAAAAGATGCTGTCAATTGAAAACCTACACAATTGAAAACTTACACTGAGAAAAAAATATCTAGAAATTAACAAATATTTATTAGGTAAATACCACTAACTAAATTAACTAGACTTTTGAGTTTATCTGAATTCGCCTTTCACAAGAGATTGTAAAATTGAGCTGAGAAACTTTGTATACTAATAGAACTAATGGAAAATATAATTTGGTATATGCAATAAATTATTTTCCTGTTTTATCAAAAGAAATCTGGTGTCTTAACGAATTTTAATATAGTCAACTCATCAGTTGTTCCAGCAATAGAAGTTAGCTACAGTAAATATGCTTTTTGAAATGTCTCGAATATTTATTTCTTACAACCATTCAAATAGTATAGTAAAATATAAACGTAAACATACATGCTCACATAAAGATACATATAATTTATATCAATATATTATATCATAAATACATACAGTTATTACGCATAATAACATACTTCTCATTACTGTCATTTGCAGTCAAATTTAATGGAAGTGCACTTTGTAAAACGAATAAAAATATTTCTTTATTATTTATTGGAATAATTGCATAATTTGTTTAGTAAAATTAATGAATTTATTTCGCAAACTCTAATTAGCTCAAAATACAAAATGATTTATTGCAATAACTAAGATAATATCAACAAAAGTGTATTTACTCTATGAGCGAGTTGACAGTTGCTTCTTATCTTCGCTGCAGTAACAAATATTCGTCATAATGTGTAATTTTTTTCAACAAACTATAGAATTGCAATCAATTGGAATATCAATTGAATCATTTTTTTCCGTGTAGCATCGTCGATCTCTATTTCTTCGACATCTTGCGCCAAACGATGACGAGTAAAAAATCTCGATTGCACGAGGTGCAAATAATAATCAGGTCGTCCGTGTATCTTCGAACTCCGCGCGCTTTATGCGTGCATCGAAGTAAGACGCGGCAAATCATTGCGTAAATTATTCATGGCATCGCACATGCGTGCGCGCACAAGCGTGAATTCCATCGCAGGCAAAAAGCTTCGCTCACCTTCGATCGAGATTTTTTACGTGTCATATAATAATGGAAATAATGATTAATATCTGTATCCGTAACGATTTTTATTTTCAGATTAGCCACATAGATTATGATTGCGGTGTGAATTTTGTCGGCATAAGAATGTGGGCCGCTATTCTGCATATACCTTTCGACAATTGTCGGTACGATGTACTAACGACGTCTGTTTTTAGCGTCTGTCATAATTATGAATAATTTAGGTAACAAACTATGAGAAATAGCAATTGTTTTACTAAAAATTTAATTAAAATAAAAAAAACTAAAAACTAAAGATATTAAATTATATCCAAAAATTACACGAATATTTGATACAAATTAATCTTTCTTACTTAACTCATTTATATAATCTTATAGGATTTTCTTTCAAAAATTTTACCAGTATGTTATCGTCACGCAAAAGACGTCTCGTTGAAAATAGCGACGTCGTTGTTTATAAATATCGTTAATCGTTTATCGTTACCATTGGTAACGACAAGAAGTTGCAAAAAATTAGTTTATACTAAATATTTGTTTAATTATTGAATGTAATTTAATGTGTCTTTAATTTTTTTTAACTTCTCTTTTATTTTAATTCAAATTTGTCGAAAAATTGCCATTTTCATTATCTAAAATTATTCATAATTATATATGATGGTTGTTAGTGTGCCAAAACGACAATTATCGGCAAGAATGTACAAGATAACGGCCCTAAATAGCGTTAAGGAAAGTTACGACATTTCAGGTATTTCTGTCGCAATTTCTTTTGAGTAAGTCACACAATTATTAACATCCGTCTTGGTCATTGACACTCCTGGGAAACCTGGTTTTTCTTGCGACTAGCGGCATCTATTCTTGCAATTTTAGTTGTGGAAATCTTCCTCACAATCATAGGGTGCAGACAAAGAGCTGCAATGCTGGTCGCATGAAAAATTTAATGGAATGATGGCGGGTCGAGCTGAATAATCCAAAGTACCATATAACTTTCCCCTTACCGCAACTTGATATACTCTTCCCTTTTATTAACAATGCCTAAATTAACAAAGCATGTTCGGTTCAGATATTTCTGTATCGATGGTGGATTATAGTTCCATGACAGATGGATTTGTAATTTCACGCAGCAACAAGTAACATGCGAATTATAAGTAATAGTGCGTGTAATGCATAACGTAATCGCACGTGCAAAATCACAAACAATCATTGATTATTAATAACGGTACACATATTGCATAAGGTTATTACGACGAACTCTCTATATGTATTATGTACGTAGGAATCGCAGACGGATTGTCATGGAATCGCTAAGGATGCTTCACATGAGAAACAATCGAGTATCAATCACTGATCACAAAGACAGGAATAGCTCAAGCTGGTCTTCTCGAAGACCATCGCAGACACGTGATATGGATTTATTAATAAAAAACTTGCAATTTACAAGACAATAACGTAGAGAATGCTTAGTGTACGAGAAACAAAGGTGATAGAGCGAAAGATCGAGATGACAAAAACTCGGACAAAGATGAATTTCAAAACTCGTTTACCCGTTGGGACAATTGAAAGTCTCAGCGTCGTGAGATCGAAAATATGTGAGAAGAAGAAATATGCATCTGTGAAAAAGAAATAAAGTTTCCAATGAATATATTATTGATACATTGATATATTATTTTAAATATACTTTGAATTTATTTCTAAAGTAAAATGAAGAAATTAGGAAGAAGAAGAGAAACAACAGAAACCGAGTATACAAGATATAATTCTTGAGCAATCGCACAGAATAACAAGTAATTTAAATTGCAGATGAAGATCGTAATGTAAATAATTTGAAGTGCAAAGATGAAGAAGAATCCGAAGGTGAAGAGTGATATGAAATTTTCCAATTGTAATCCTGTATAGACTCCGCAAGTAGAAAAAAGATTAACAAGAAGAATTATCTAACAAAACGTATCTAAGACGTTTTTATGAATAAAGACTGCTAATCTATCGTCACCAAAGCTCAATTTATTATAGTTTATTATTGTTTGAGCTTATATATAAGTGCATTAAATATGCGCTATCAGAAAAACATTTTTAAATACCATAAGATATTTACAATGTGATAGAAAAAGTACTTAAAAAATAAAAAGATATTTTCTTGGTGGATAATAATAACATATTAATTTATCCTATTTAAAATGTATATATATTTTTTCACACCGAAAACATTTATTATACATAAAGAAAATAAAGATATATAAAGAATGTCTCAAAACAATCCCCAAAGCTCTCGTGGAGGCATAGCACGGATTCAAATGAATATAAAAGTTCCATACTGTTTTGTGATATTTGCAATAATTATCGAGATATAAATTATAGAAGATTCGTGAATGATTATGAGAGATATGGTAGATGAACTATAGTGGCGACATCTGCTATCGTGTGCTTATACATTAGATGAAATTGAAAGTGACAAAGTTCTTTCCCTCTTTTCTAATAACTCTGTAGATTTTTAATTACTAAAACAGTACATGCGCGCGCTACCACGCGCGCCATATAACTAATAAAAAACAATAAAAAATGTAAAATAAAAATTAAATAAAAATTAAATTAAATTAAAATATACTTTAATTAACTAATAATTAGAGGAAGAGACAAGGAGAGGCAGGGAAAGACAGGGAGAGGCGGGGAGAGACGGGGAGAGACAGGGAGAAACAGGAAGAGACAGGGAGAGACGGGAAGAGACAAGGAGAAACAGGGAGAAACAGGGAGAGACAGGGAGAGACAGGGAGAGACAAGGAGAGACGGGGAGAGACAGGGAGAGACAGGAAGAGATAGGAAAAGTAGGGAGAGACAGGGAGAGACATATCTCTTCTATATTTTTTTGTGACCTAACCAACGCGATGACAGCTATTTGCTTGGTAATTTGACAAGCGCAAACGACACGAAGCAAGCTGCAGCCCACATGAAATGAGCTAAGCGAGAAAACCAATCAGCATCGCGGAAAAGCGGCAACAATTAAATCTCTTACATCTCTCATCTCTTTTTTTAGAGAGGATTAATTAAAAAAGATTTGTAAATGGTTGCTTGTGATAATTCATTAATGTTTTCTAATTAATAATTAAAAATCTACAAAGTTATTAAGAAAAAAGTTGAGGATATTTTTGTTCAGTTTAATCTAAATGTATAACTAATGTACAAGCACACGACGACAGATGTCGCCACTACAGCTTATCTCCATATATATCTCGCGTGATTATAAATCTATTTTAATTATATTTAATTACTAATAATAATAATTAATTAATAATAATTAATAATAATAATTAATTTGCAATAATATAATTATTGCAAATATCGCAAAACAGTATAGGACTTTTATGTTCCATACTACGTCTACTATAATCCATACTACGCCTTTATAAGAGTTTCAGAGATTATTCTGAGACATCCTGTATAAAAAAAAAGAAAAAGAATAAAAATTACGTTACAATTATATTTTAATTTGCGATTTTTTTTCATATAAAATTAGACTGACGTTATAATATATTGATATTGCAGTATAAATTACTATAAAAATAGAAAATTTAACGATCTCCCGAATATATTATATAAAAAACATTCGATTACAATAATTTTATAACAAAAAGTCAAATATACGTTATATTTTTGAATATACAGTAATTTCAATCATAAAATCTGTGTATGATCCAAGATTATACCACACAAATTTTGTTGTAATTTTTACTACATTTTCTCTGCGTACTAGAAAAAAATGTTTCTTAAATGAAAAAATATATATTTCCTAAAATTTATATAAAATTTTTTGTATAAAAAAATAATTGTTTATTCTATTTAAATAAAAAAAATTTTAATTTAAATAAACATGTTATTAGCACTCACCGAATAAAGTTATTTTTCGGATTTTCGGCAGCCTCAGTATTGGCTGCCACTTTCCTTGATTCTTCATGCTAATGTACGCTTATTAGTTCTAGTTAATAAATTTTCAGCTCGCAGTAAATGCGTTTTATCTGCAATAACCAATAGCCAATCCTTAGCAGCGGCAACAAATCCGTTAGCTCTTCGACAAAGTTCAAATCAGCTACTGAGAGATTCAACTGATAATACTATTCAATTCGATTGATAATTCATTTCATTTATATGTGCGATAAGACGACTGATGATTTGCGAATACAAGTTGTCGACAACAACGTCAACGTTGGTCAATCGACAATTAATCCTTGGACAAACAGGAAACACACCGGGAAAACAAGAGAGAAAAAGAGAGGTGGATAGAGAGAACAGTTAGCAATGTTTACGAAAACGTGCGTATACGGCCGCGGCAGTCCTAGTTGCGCGGTGGTTTAGCGTTCATCAAGCCCTTCGATCGTCCGCGCGGCCGATAATCGCGAGCTCGCCAATTAACTCGACGATAATCCTCGCTCTCACGGACACCCAATGAGTGGTTAAGCACACACAATGTATACGCGGACACCATGGCCGCGGCAGTCCTGAGTGCGCGGTAATCCCGCCTGGTTGTGAATACTCCTCAAGATCATGACCTTGCTCGAAAGTTTTACCGAGCTGTTGACCACGAACGGTCACAGCGTGGTGGTGACTTCGTTGTCAGCCGCCGGTGGTATTATTGCCGCGGCAGCGGCCGTTGTAGTCGCCGCCGTCGTCGATGTTGTTGTTGTAGTCGTCGCAGCAGCTTCGTCTATGTCGCCCAGGTCCACCACCGCCATCATTGTAGTAGTGGTAGTTGAGGTGGTGTTCGGCGCATCGGTCGTATCATCCTCGTCCGGTGAGAACGTCGGCAGTGCGATCGACACTCTGGAGTTTAACGAGACGTTTGAGTCGCCATTGTCGCTATTGTCCTTGTCCTTGTCCTTATCGTCGTTGTCATCGTCGTCATCGTCGTCATCGTCGTCGAAAAGCGACCCTTCGATTTGGGTGGTCGTGCCTCCGTTATTGCCTCCGTTATTGCCGCCGAGAAGATTTCGGAGGACAAGTGGACCAAGGGCGCGAATGACTTCCGCAACAATCATGTTCACCTTCTCTTCTATTCTCTAAAAAACAACAGGCCGTAGCTGAAAGGCTTCCTCCCTCTTTCTCTTTGTCTCTCAACTCACGGCGACAGCTCGATCTCTCTTCTTTTACTGCAGGGCTTCGAGATGTTTCGCTTTATGGCCGTGATCAATGTGATCAAGGTGATATGATTGATATCGATGCGACGGCAGTGAGCGTCGATCTATTGTCTATGAATGATGATGACCTCGCGCGACCTGTCTCGATCTGGGCGAGGATTTTGTTTTCTTTTTTTTGTTTTTTCGTTTCTTTATGTCCGAGCGAACGTCCGTCTAAACAATGGATATTCAATGATGAACGCGAGTGCGAGTGGATGGCGTCAAAGGCTTCGAGAGATCGTGGATTGGTTTTTATGTTATTGTTTCTTGTCGTACCCTCTAGACAGTCTTTCTACCGGGCTCTCTTACGAACACGCTATGAGTCACGAGGAATTAGTTTCACCGTCCTTACGCAACATTGGACGCTTGATGAAGCGTACCTCGGCAAGATTCCAAGCGACTATGTCAATTCTTTCTAGTCAGAAAACAACCTGTTATCCCTACGAGGCAACCTGTTATCCCTATCTTCGCGTTATTTTTCTGTCACCGACGCGTCGACTGTCATTTTGGATGTTTGACCGCTATGTGTGTGCAAGGACGTCGTCGTGCCCATAGATTTATGTACATAGATTGAATCTTCTTACAAGAGATTTAAAAACAAGATTTAAAAAACAACTATATGCCTTTTTCCTGTCCACAGACATTCCTGTTGACTTCTATTGGAGAAAGTTCAAGGTAACGTTCAAAGGCATCACGTTAAATCGAATCTTGCACTGACAGGATATCCATATAAACATATACAAGATGTTAAAAAAAGTTTTTAAGACTTATAGGATAATAATATTTACTGAACTGAGTATAAAATATTTACAAGGAACATTCGCGAAGTGTGTGTCTCCGATTTCGATGAAACTTGGCATATTTATAGAGTGACAAAAAATAAGAAACCCATATTTTTTTATCGGCAATAGATTTGAAACTATCCTTCAAAATTTCACTTTCTTTTTGCAATTTCTGTAACTACTGGAGATAGAACTAAATTTTAGATTGGAGATAAAACTAAATTTTTTTTTTTGTTAAGAGGATGAAAATCCTCATGGATTCTCTCAGCCTTCTGGGAAGAACCAAAGGGTATACCACACAGATAACAATATAATATTAACAAAAAAATAATATGATACAATTAACAATTTGGACACGACCGTATGTTTCACACGAAGACTCATACGTGCCGCCGGTATCTTCCGCATAGATTTTGTCAAATAAATTAAATTTGCAATAAAATTTGCAATAAAACGGCCGCTGTTACATATACATGATTTCACTATCTAGCAGTTATTAATCGCGATCATATAAACGTTTTCTTGGCCAGCAGTAGTAATCGGTCGCTATCATGACAAAATTCGTCGATGGCAAGCGATAAGATCTGTGCGGAAGATGCCGGCGGCACATACGAATTTTTGTGTAAAATATACGGTCATATTTAAACTGTTAATTGGACCATATTATCTTTCGTTATCGTTTTGTTTGGTTGCGCACGTTACTGAGAACGCTGCTCGGTACTACTTCCATATTTAGTAGGTTTATTTGTTAGTAACCTTCCTCCGTTTGTCATTGATTAAAAAGCTGTAAACTGCCCATGAAACTCAAAGTGGGCCAAAACGAAAAAATATGACCTATATTTTATTAAATATTTTTTGTACTTCTACATTTATGCCAAATTAGAAAGAAATCGGAGTGTATCTTTTGAGTATATTTACTTATATAAGAAGAGTTCGAACATATTTTGTAAACAATAATAAGCATCTTATAGGATAATCTTTTGTTTCCATGTCGCTTGTAAAATAATATAAGCAAACAAATTATGTACATTATCAAAATCGGAAATCGCTTCTAAATCCGAAAGAGTTGATTTTTCGATTTATGTTTACCAACATTTTTTATTCATTTTAATGAGTAATACCTAACCTATAAGTCTCTTAAATCTTTTTTTCAACACTGCAGAATATATCGCGCATTGCTATAGGACGGATTAAGTCAGCATTAACAAAAGAGAGCAAGAGAGAATAAGATACTTTTCTTATCTAATTGTATAGTTAGTGAGGAAAGCAAAGGAGAAGAAGCGATATAATCAATATATCCTCTCTTTCTTCCACTTTCTCTTTTGTTTTTCCTGCATTACTCCTTCCCAGAGTGCTGTGTGACAAAGGAAGCATTTGACTTGGGGGATATTTCTTCAATTTTTGTCAATAGTCGTCTGTAAGAGCACGCAGTCTATTTTACAAATCTATGGACATTTTTTTCTGGTCAAATCTTTATAGCCTTTTTTGGAACGTTCAGTCTATGTATACAAGTCTATAGTCGCACCGTGGCGGTGGGAAATCCCCCGACGGGAAATTTCGACATTTCAGCTCCAATTTTGCGGCTCGCGCTCTTTTGTAAACATCGTTATTAGAAGTTGATCGCCATTATTGTGACATGCAACTGCATGCGGGAAAAGACCAACAACAACCAGCATTGTCGGTTGCTAACGAGATGAAAAAAGAAACATCAGCGCATTATTAGTTAAATTAGGAAGTTATTCTTGGGTGATTCAATAGGCGCGCAACTGGCAGGAATTTCAAACGTAAGAACGCGACTTTCCCAAGAATGTCCGCTTTTTGCGAGTGGCACGTCTCTGCTACTGTTGACGAGCAATTGTTTCGTGTGGCGCAATTTCTATTGGGAAAGAAGCACTAACGAAACTTCCCTTAAATATTAACGAAACTTACTTTACAATAACGACACGGGCTTTGCGAAAAAAAGATTGTCCGACTAACTGGCGCGAAGTCAAATACCGAGGCTCAGGGCCACTTCATAGGAGAGACGGAAAAATAAACGATTTCTCGATGAAGTCGAGGAACATCACAACGAAAATACTCGGACACACTGCATCGCGTATGGCTTAGCATTATTGACTATTTCAAGTTGTGATAAATAACAAAATTTAACCAGTGAAACTTAAGCAGTAAGCACGTTGACTGACTATACTGTACTATACTGAAGAATTATCAAGAACTAGACTAACTATCACTATGTTGAAATTCTCGACTATGATAAACTAATTCGTTGCTTAACTGCTTAAGGGAAAATTTTACCACTGTAAAAATCTCATTAAAGTGGTTTCTTTTATCGCATTTTATGAAAGATTATATAATTTTAGAAAATTACTTAAATATAATTTTATATATATTTTTTTATATAAAATATGAGCTACTCTGTTATTCATTGATATTTGATTTTTTCAGGACATCGGGTCGTTCCTCCCTGATGAAGCGGATTGAAATGTTCGCGAAACTTCGGAATCAAAGATGAATCCACGCGGCTCAAACCCGGAAACCAAATCTAATATTCATTGACATTTGTACACCTCGTATAAATATTTGCAATTCTATACAAGTGGAAATATAGTGCAAAATACGAAACTGCGTTATGTCGCAGCATCCTTTTAAGACAGACAATTGTTTATATTGTAGAATACGTACTTATAAGAGCCAAAGCAAGTATAAGAGCTAAACCAAGAGCAACGCAAGGTCAAAGCAATTTCTATAACGATTGTTCTTTGTTTTCATTTGTCAGAAATCTCTTATACCGTGTTAGGAGTCTCAAGTTTTTCTGTGTGCTATGGACGTTATACAATTATACGAAGCGTAAGGCAGAAAATCGTGCAAGTAAATTATTTAATTACAATAATACATGATGCATACATGATGCAGTGTGTACGTGCAACCCTGAACGCTTCCGCGTTCTCATTTCCACGCGGAGCAAAAACCCGTCTGGATCGAAATCCGAAATAAGTCGATCCGTACGCGAGCCCAAGCGCATGAGCAAAGGGTAAGCCATAAGCCAGGTAGTGGCCGACTCACAAATCGCATGCGTCACTTTCTCGGTAAGAATGTCGAGTTAAAAGGCTGAGGTATTCAGCAGTGGGGTATATCGCTTTACCGCGCGGATCCGCAAAGATCACGACGCGAAGGCGAAATCCTATTCTCGAGGTGAGCGACTGTCGAAGGTGCATCGAGTGAGGGTCAGGCGGGGATGCGTTCTCAAGGATGTCGTATTACTCCTTGATAGTTGCGAGTGCTCGCAACTCGACTCGAGCGAGGTGATAACTGTGTGAGCACTAATTTATGCACAACCTCGCGTTCATGAAACGTCGTTTAGATCACGCGTTCATGTGTCAATCTGGTCCTGGCCTTCTGCAGGATTTTTCTGTCACTTGTTTCATATCGACAACGTGTCTGCTCACCTGGGAGATCTCTGGGAAGAACTGTCGTAGGATGCCGATCGTCCTTTTGCTCCTTAGGGCCGCCTCACTGTCGGCCTCGGCCATCACCAGCCGATCGAGGGCCTGAAAGAAAGTTTCCCATTGGCCCCGCCATACGACAATGCCTACCCGAATAAAAATTGAACCTCGTGATTACTTAACCACAAGGTAGTTAATTGGATCTGACGTCGCTATTAGCCAGCAATATAACGTTCACTCTTCCTAGTGGAATACTACACTGAGAAAAATCCTTCGGTTATCCTTCCTTATTAACAAAATAAAAGCACGCTTACTGTTTGATGATCGTTAGAAAAACAGATCGAACAGTTACCGTAGCAAATCATTTCTCACCATTTGTCATTTTAATAAACATACATTGTCTGAGGTACCAGTGACATATCTGTTTAGGTTAGAGTTAGATTATGTTTTCATTACAGAAGTGTTGCTTACAGCAGCAAGTTGAAAATAATAAATTATTCGTTCCCACTACGGTGCCATTTGCCATCCTATATCAATAATATCATTTGTTGTGGATATTGATATTTTATTAAATAAGCAAAATTTTTTTCTCACTGTACTCACTCTACTAGTGGATATACTACATTCAAAAAAATATAATCTCCTCCTGAGCAGAATATATATAGTCTCATAAGGATTTTTCTAAAAACAAAAGGAAAATATTCCAAACACAATATTATTGCTCTTTACTAAGGAAAGAAATATTCTTTCGGTAAAAGTTTCTACTAGAATATAGAATTAATTTTTTAGATATAAGAATACTTTTCTTTTATTTTAGAAACCTCTTACCATAAAAGGATTCTGCTAAAGATTAGATATTTTCTTGAGTGTAATATATAAATAAATGAAAAGATGATTAGACAAAAGAAACACTAAAGTTATGAAATAAAAAGTTATAATTAATTGTTAGCCACTAATTTAAGCCATTCATTTCTGCGTTTTTTGGATTGTTATAAAATAATGTATACTCAATTTTTATTTACTATTAAATTCCCTCCCCTCTCCCCCAAATGCTAGTAGCGGTCTAGTATAGTAGCTGGATTATTTTGTTTTAAACGCGAAGACGCGTTATTTCAGTCTATATAACAAATAAAAATATAAAAAGAAAAAAAATTATCTCGTTTTATTCGAAAATATAAAGGTTTCGTTAAGAACTATGTCTAAAATTTGGCAGATAAATTATACATGTTAGAATAGATAGCGTCATATCTGTCATACTTGATATTGCCAGGCAATGGCTAGATCACAAAACTGATTCTGCACTGCAGTGGATAATCAATGTAACGATCTAGAAAATTTAATTTAGCTTTAATTAATTAGTCAGCTTTAATTAATTTATCAGCTTCTAAATAAGGTCGGCTAGTTATATTTCTACTCAAGTAATCAGGGCTTTGAGACTACGGTGATAATTTTCAACTAATTGTGAAGTATTCAAACATCGCTTAAACTCCACAGGTAGATTTTTTAAGTGTTTGCACGATTGAACTTGGCAGGAATATTCTAACTAGTATTAACGCTTGTAGTACCAGAGGAAATGTTTACGTATGAACAATAGTTACATAGTAATTGCATACTTCTTCGCAGTTACGCGAATATTCCATCATTTTTAATTTCACAAAGAATTTTCAAGCCGATCAGAACTACTCAGGATGTTAGTCATTACTCGCATATTTACATCTTTATAGAAAAGTATTACTGAAGAAACAGTAATGATAAATGGTAATTATTAAAGAAACTAGTAATTAAAAATTACTGATAATTTCTAAAGAAACAGTAATGATTAATCATTGAAAAGTGATTCAGTGATTATTTGGCGAATTATTATATATGATATATTTTCTGTTGAATTTCCATAAATTGACTTATTAAAATGGTTTAGACAATCTAATGTTTGATTATTTTGTTTAAATAATAAAAAGATGTATTTCATATTTTGTCACTGTGTCGTTTCAATCCTATGACAGCACCATTCTTTCTCATACCACGCTATCCCGCTGCTTAACTTGAATATGATCGAACTGAAACTCATGATGCTAATGAGCTGTTACAATACTTTATTTAATTATGTTTATAATATGCTCTTATATCGTTCTCAAACAACATTGTAATGGCATATTTATTGACAAATAATGCAAACAACAATTGGAGTGCGACTGATATTGTTATAATGTATATCAGCGAACCATTAACGACATGATTGCTTTTAAATTTTTAACTAATATTGTAATTAAATATTGTAATTGAACATTAGAACAAACAATAAGTTAGTTTAAAAAATACAAGATAAGAAACAACTCGTACTAATCATGAGAAAATTTATGCTTTATCTCTATCTATTTATCTCATTATTAGGGAATAATTCACACTAGTACTTCATCACAAGAACCTAATAATACATCAATGATTATTACTGTCGCCGTAATCACTGAATTACTCTGTAGCATTAGTAATCTTACAATTTAAGTACTCCAAATTATTTGCCACTAGTAATAAAACTACTGAGCAATAGCAATTTATTACTAACCGACCACTAATATTTTTTTTAAAGGACATAGATCACATAATAATCATTTCTATGAGAAGATAATAATATCGACGAATTGTCTGTATCGAGAAATTTTCGGTCTTTTCATTAAAGTACGTTGAGCACCAATTAGCAGCCAATTGCCAACGTTAAACCAAATTTGTATCCTAATGATATTATTTTATATTAATTCCAACTCTTCCAAATCACATGAAAATATTTTTTTCTAACCGGATATTTCTATAGAGATTTAGTATTATTCAAGTACTTTATATTTTATAGTTACGTCAAAATTGAGATGAAAAAATTAAAGGATTTTAAAATTTCCCATCTTATTAAGTTTAAGAAATATCTGATTTACGATCGCAATAAAGTATATGAAGCAGTCATACACTTTATTATTACAAAAGTACGGTGTTAAAGTGCCGCGTGAAGCGTATCCGCTGTGTGGTAACGGTGAATCAGGAAGAATTGGAATGTGCGTAATTCTCTCGCATGAATAACAAGTGTACAATAATCGTCACTGAGTTCGCTTCGAGAATGTTAAGGTAATTGTGTTCGATAATGATCCCAGATAGCACAGAGAATTCAAAAAGAATTTAGTCATATGTCATCAATTCTGAGTTCATTTTTAGATGCAAAAAACATTCTTTTCATTGAACTGAACTTTGAATAATTCTCTTTGCATTTGCAGTTTTGGAGTCTCTGCAAGAAGTCCTCACAACTCTCTCGACCTTTAAATAGTGACCAACTTTGTCATGACAGTGCATGTACTTGACTTCAAATATTTTATAAATGAAAATTGCTTTTATTATCCAAAACAGTATATCACACACTTGTAAGAAATTTCATTCTGACTAACAACTTAAGTTTATTTACGTTCCATAACGGAAAATATTAATACCAAATTGCGAGACACTTGAAAATATACTTGACTGCTCTCTCTCCTAAAGTAGTTTTAAAAAATTTTTTAACTTTATATTCTTAATATTACTTTGATCTTAACGAAACTCAGAAAAAAGCAACTATAATCTAAAAATAACATTTAACAATTTCGTTTCCACTGTTTCTCTCACAATAAATACATAAATAAACCAAGTACATATAGTCGACATACTCCTTTGGCTAACTAAAGTCGGTCTCTCCTAAACGGTAATCAAGTAAAGCTCATTAACAAGCGTCATTTATCCCATAAGGACTTGTTAACTAATCGAAATAGATCCAAAATTGCATATTATAAGTCAAGGCTCGTTGCACCATAGGATTCCCCGTCGCTTAGATGATCTATCGGCTCTAAGATATTCCAGTAGTTTCTGAAGGTTGATTGGAGCCGAAAAGCTTAATACGAAAATGTGCAGGCTACAATCAAATAATATGTCAGGTTACAAGCGACTCTTGATGACTGTACTCGCACGTTTAGGCCAAAGATTAACGACATTAATTGCCGACCTCGATAGTTGGAACAAGTGACGCGGGCTTAATCTCACGCGAAGGATATGTTTATGAGCGTCAAATTAAAATTTGAAAGGCAAAACTTCAACATGAATATGTTAAGTAAATTGCTAAACACCGACGAAACAGACATTTTCTGACACATTATGTTCGTTTTTTATCGCAACAAGTTGATATTTTGACTATATCTGTTCGGTTGAATCACTGATTTGGATATAGCAATTTGGTAATGTTTTGATGCGCATTTTGCATTAATCTTGAATGAAGTCTCACGGTCAAATTGACTGAACCGCGTGATTGGCCACTAAATGGCCGTCGGATTCAGACGTTGCTCAACTCGTGTGCTATGGTTTACTTTCCCTCAAACCTCGTTCACATTCACGCTGTCTCCGCGACACTGCTGTGAGCATTCTGTTCCAACTTTCAGTCAGATTATTCCGCGTGATAATTGGATTACTGAGTGCTTAAACGTATGATCCGTCGCCGGATAAAAAGATTGCACGTTTAAGTACTCAGTAACAACAGCTCAACATAAAAGAAAGAAGAAATAATTACATATAGTTATGTCTGATTAATTAATAATTTCACATAGTTGATATTCCCACCACTTGATATATTTGTGACGATTCAAATATTTTTCTAGATTGTGAATAAATCATGTACACTGAGAATCTAAAAGAATCTAAAAGAAAAAAAACTAAAAGATAAAAATTATATTTACTCATACATTAGATAATAATAACATATTTACT
>NW_022639500.1:1997410-1999360 GCF_010583005.1 Odontomachus brunneus | reverse complement strand
TATATATATATATATATATATATATATATATATATATAAATTTTTATATTAAGAAAACATCTTTATATTTTATTTGAGTAAATGTACGCTTTCTTAAAACCGCTTTGGAAATAATGGTTTAATCTATTAAAAAGCAAAAAAGTTATTATTTATTAAATAAAAAATGAAACAATTGCTTTCATGTAAAACTATTGTTTAAAAAAAATATACATTTACTAAATTGAAAAGCTTTTTTTCCGATATAAAAAATATGTATATTAGTATAAATAAATATGTTATTAGCATCCTTTCTGAATAGATATTTATTAACCACCAAACAAATATACTTTATTTTTTTTTATACTTCTCTCAGTGTACATATTGTGCATTTAAAATATATAGTTGTATTTTTTCAATTTTATCCATTTATAGTTGACATTATTTGTGAAACGGATAAAATACAACTTCCAAGCTTGTATCTTTATACACTTATGCTCAATATATTTATTCTGTAGGCAATAATAAATTTATTTGTACTAATATATACATTCTTATATCGAGAAAAATATTTTCTCAGTATAAAAATATGTATATAAATAGTACAAAAAATAAACATATTATTAAATAAATTTTGAATAAATATTTATTATCCACTGCATATAA
Organism: Odontomachus brunneus; assembly: GCF_010583005.1. NCBI lineage: Eukaryota > Metazoa > Arthropoda > Insecta > Hymenoptera > Formicidae > Odontomachus > Odontomachus brunneus. Next base: position 1,998,718 of record NW_022639500.1, on the reverse strand, counting down.
ATACTTACTATATTCATCTATATATTTACAAACACATTGAGAAAAAATACTTGAAAATTTTTGTTTGTAAAATATGAAATTTATTTCTGTGAAGTAAACTTTTATCCCACAAATAAATTTTCAAGTATTTTTCTCAGTGTATATTTTATTGTATGTTTTATACATTTTTTTCTTTCACTGTACATATCGTGTCTAAAATATCTGGTGGCATTTGTTCAATTTTATCCGCTTATAATTAACATCACTCGTGGAGAATTAACTTCAAAGTTTACATGTTCGTATCCACTTGTGCTCAATAAATCGGCCACGAGATATCGACTGCGCAAAAGTACGACTCAAAACCGCGTGGCGATCCGTTTTGTTTGTTTATACACGGTGTTCCGCGGATTACATCGCGTAACGTTACATGCGCGTACGCATCGGGCTTTCCATTGGGCGCCTATCGAGCGAAGAAAGTGTCCGGCGACTTCGAACGGTGTTCGCGGCCAGTGAAAGTGTCGGAGCGAAGACGAGAGCCGGTCGGACGAGCCGGCTTTTCGTCGGACCATATACTTGGAGGGTTATGCCGTTTATTTTACGGCCGCATTACCTAAACATCGGCTTCTCGGCGGGCGGGCCCGGTATTATGCTCGAAATACTTTCCATACGAATAACTCTCTTTGTACTCGCTGTCATGTAACCCCGTCCGGCCTTACTCTTCCGCCGCCGCGCTCGCACATTATATTACACGCTCACAAAATTGTAGCGGCGATTACGCAAACCACGGCGATCGCGAGTAAAGCACGGTAAACGCTAAGCTTAAACAACGATCGTAGAAAAGACGATACTTCGAGAGAAGCGATTTCCGAAGTCACGTAATGACGTGACGGCAATCGCGATCGCTCGCCACGGTGTGTGCCGCGTTTACGAAAAGTCAGGCGTAACGGAACCTCGGCGAAACGCGTAACGGGAAAGTCTTCGAAATACGGGCCCTTCGCCGCGTGTAGTAAGTTCGTGCGAAAGAAAGTTCTATGAAACTGACGTAATATTACAGCAGAGTTGAGAAAGTTACTTTACAGAAGTAACGCGTTATCGTTGCTTGTTACCCAATGAAAAAAGTAACCTATTGTATTTGTTACCTATTATAAAAGTAACTCCTTGTCGTTATTGTTACTCAAAACATAAGTTGTTGTGATTTTTTTTTGCTATTTTCTTCACCGACTTTGGAAGACCTCCTTTTAAAATTTGCTTCTGCCTGTCCTATGTACATGTATTCTAACGATTGTATTTGTTACCGTTATTGAATGAAATTGTGTTACTAATAAAAAA
>NW_022639500.1:1979910-1992410 GCF_010583005.1 Odontomachus brunneus | reverse complement strand
CATCTGCAGTTTCATTAGCCGGGGATTATCACGCAATTGTTTATGCGACACACATATTATGCAACTGTAGCATGTGTGATGATGTACTAACTGACAAATTATTCAAGTGAGCTTTCTTAGATATACAATCAATGAGAATAATTTTTAGACAAATAAAAGTCAAAACGCCAGTGGAGAAACGAATAATTTATTTATTAATTAATAAATAAATCCTTGATCCTTCATCTACTGCTGCTGTTATTCACTTTTTCATCAGCATTTTCTCTCATTTGTCTAAAAAATATTCTCATTGATTGTATCAATTGAAATGTATTTTACATTTTTTTCGCAAGGTGAACGAATTTTGCAAATTTGTTGTCAAACTGGGAACAAAATTTGCACAGATATAAGGAAAATTAGCATCCAAACTGCAAAAGGATAAGAGACATTATCATGGATCGTTCTAATAACTTCAAGGATAACTTCGATCTGTCATGCGAGAGACGAGAGTATAACGAATAAGTTCACAGTCGACTGAAGATCGAAAGAGTTTTTCCGAAACATTAAGTGAGAGCAGAAGATCGATCTTCCTCGAGGCACATATGAATCATCGCAAGGCGATCATTGCAAGTCTCGATTTTTTTCACCTCAAACTTGTTATTCCGGTAAGACTCGCTTCAGGAAGATTTTCACTTCGCCGACTTCTTCTCAGTGCGCCGCACTAGCGCGCGCGTGCCGATAAAATTTATGAAACCCAGTTCACCGTGAAATCGTCGAAAAATAATGATTCGCGCGAAAAGCAGCCTCAGTCTCTCCACCGGCCATTACGAGTGACCGATGATTATTGTCGAGAGCTGCGCGTCCAGGTGGAAACGGATTGTCTCAGAAAAGAAATCGATCTGTCTTCTGCACTGTCGGTGCTCGCGAACATGCGAAACTCGCGAACGGTCCACTTGTGTCACCATCTCGCCACGTGGTCGTCGGACTTAGCCACGAGACACTGGGAATGAGTCGGTGGGATCCGCAAAGTGCGCCGGAAGAGTTACAAAACGGCAAGGATGCGGTGTTGAGAACTCACCACGCACAGATATCGTATCCGTCACACGGTTTCTCGTCGTGGGATTGAACTGGTGGAATATTTTTCGTGAAAAAAAAAAGATATTTGTCGTCGCAGCGTGCCCTGAAGGAGCTCTCGGCGGCTCCTACGTTCTCTTCGGAGTTTTCTGTTACTGTCTGTGTAGCGGCGCTTAGTGAGCGGCTTTTATTAGAAGGAGGGGCTCGACACCACCTCCACGCTACACTTATGTCCACGGTCTCTCGTCCTCTCTTTCTGTCACGACGCTGAGATCCTGAAGAAGGGATCGACCACATCCATAAATTTTGGCCCGTCCACCTGAACATGAACACTTCGACGACGAAGTTCGACAGATGCACTCGCCTTATTCGTGTAAACAAGCTCGTGGACGTGGTGGAGCGCTGATTTGTGCCCCCGTTCAGTACTAGGTAGCTAATTGTACGCATAGAGAATGATTTCTTTGGATTCATTAAGTTTTGTGAAACTCAAGGAAATTTGAAACACCTATATTGGAATAATTCGAATAAACCAAGTTTTACCTTAACAAATAACAAGATCATTTGGCTTTTCGGCTAATTTTATTATTTCGCCCAAATAATTCATCGTTTGGTTCAGAGAAGAGAATTGTTTCACTTCATTTTCTCATTCTATTAAAAAAAGTTCGATAATTCTGCTTAAATAATTTTAAAATGCTTGACATTTTTGTCTTTACGTCTTGCCGGCTGTCTTTTTATTGCTTCATTCTGTGCGTCCTTCTCTTTTATGATCTTCCATCCAAATACTGCATTATCATGTGACCATTTTTTTTTATTAGCTATGATTTGGGTTTCAATGATCGTGTAGGAATTCATGATGTCAATTAATTCTGATGATATACTTATAGTATATATTTGCAGTATGCTTATAATTTTTCATGCCATACTTACTGGTAATCATTGAAAACAATACAACAGTAATCAATGTAAAGGATATTGACATTAGTGAACCAGTGACGTCATGATTGCTGTTGGATTTTGAACCAAGCATTATATTGATTAGTCGAAACAATAAATTATAGTGGGAAAACAATAACTTTTTTCAATAACATGATTTAATTCAACAAAACATAATTTGAAATATAACCAAAGAGTATATTATTTATTTGAGACTGAAATCTTATTTTCTTTAAATATGACAATGTTTTTCTTTTATCAACATAGTTCACTTTAATAAAGCAAATGATACTTGATATAAAATTATATTGTTTGAGCCCAACAAATTCTAGTCAAATATAAATATCCAAAGAAACCGTTCTCTCTATATATATGTCCAGAATTTTGACTTGTAATCTGAATTTCTCTCGTGAATAACGGTAATGTACTACAAAATTTTATTGTAAAACCTTTCGCCCTCTTCTCAATAACGATCCAAAAATAAAATCTGAATTAATAATTTATGTAATAATTATTGTATATATATATATATATATATATATATATATATATATATATATATATATATATAAATTGTGTGTGTGTGGATCTGCTTTCTGCGGATTCTACTGATTCTACTCTTCAGTACAATAGTAATTGTACAATAGTAATTGTATATAATACATATAATACTATATTGTATGCACAATAGTAATTGTATATAATACGTATAATATAATAGTTCTTAAAAGATTTAATAAAATTATATAAAAAAAAAATATATGCAACATTGAATTGCATTTTTGATAAAAATGATAAAATTGCATAATGTGTATCTAGATAAATATTTCATTATTTAATATAATATTTAATCATTAAAAATGAGTTACACGATGTAAAGTGCAGAAATTGATAATTTTTTTATTCGAGTTTATATATATATATATATATATTTTTTTTTTTTTTTTTTATTTTAAATATGAGAAATTGAAATTTCTGATAGAAATGTATGTATATTATTTATAATAAATTTAAATAAAATTATATAGAATTTCAGTGAAATAAATATATATATTTCTATCAATCTTTATTGGATGTTTTACGCAGGCTAAACAACAGAATCTTTTTTCTTGTAGAATTTATCGTTAATATATAAAAACTAGACATGCAATTTCGCTCTTATTGTTCCCTGGTTTATATAATTTTTAATTAGCTGGTTTATAATTTTTAATGAATAAATATATTCTTAAGCGGCTTTATTACTCATACATCATTAATTATCATTTAATCGATCTTTTTTATTGAAATTTTTATTTTATCTCTTCTCCTTTCTTTATCTTCATTTTTTATTGGATCTTTTTTCTTTTCTATTGAATTAAGTCTGTCCTCTCCCCAACAGGAAGTGCTGGAACATTATCAATAGAACAATCAAGTGATATAAATGATGTATCATAACATATAATCATTGAAATCGCGTGCGAATTTTGAGCAACTGAGCGATTACTGAAGAGGACTCGATTCAACGTCTGAAGAGAATATCTAACAATCTAAGAATAATCAACAACATCAATGTTTAAGATTAACACATGTGCTCAGATGTATTCACAAAGTAATTATTCAAAACTGTCGCCGATATTTACGCGGACGTCCCTTCATGATTACTATTTATCGCATCTATCCATGCATCGCATTGCTAACCATTATTTTTACTCGCATCATCGTGCGGTTAAACATCGTGCAGCAGTGAAACCTTACTTTTTTTCTGACGAAATGAGCCATTAGATGTAAATTTCCATAAATTTGCATTGAACGATGTCGCCGCAGATAATTACACAAAAGAGGACGTGTAATGGATCTCTCACGTGGGTCATGGCAAATGCTAAATACGGCGTATCACTATTTTTAGTTACATCTCTTAGCGACAGATATCACACAACATATTTCTTGCCCTCACCTTGCAAAATTCAAGACTGAAACGATTATAAGAAATTAAAATTGTTTTGACGTAGGCATGTCGCAACACAAAAAAACAGGATGTATTACAGTTAATAGGAAATAGTCCAGGTGATCTTGTGTAAGCTAATCAATACGTCAGTATACGTCTATCGACACAAATTGTATGCAATTTACTTCGTAATAGCATCTTTTTTGATGGAGAGAAAATAATTACAGTCACGTGTTGTGAACTGACATTCTCGAAATTCTCTATCTTTTTAATTATTGTCCTTTATATATATGTGGAAGCATCACTGTCTACATAATTACATTAGAGAGCCACATTTGCCTTGAGCCACATTGCAGAAATTTTGCATTCGATTTCTATTGCGCCACAATTGCGCGCGTCTATGTTTACGGTTAGATCATTCGTTTCTTGCGACGCGGATGTCTCGCTGAAAATTGAAACGGAAACTTCTCATCGTTCTTTCCGAGGTTGAGGTCCGATTATCTGGAGATTTCCTTTTACTTGATTCTAGGTTACGTTCTGTAAATTTTAGCTCAAGATAGCGACAATACTGTGACGCTTCGTGATAACTCGTTTAACAATGTTATGGAAGATATTAGCGTATTTCGTAGGATAACGTAAGATTTAACTTGAGTCGACGAGGAGGTTTAGAAACGAGAGAGATCTAGAATATTTCTGTTTCCGATACGTTTCAGAATTTATTCAATTTATACGTCGAAATATCACAGAACTGATTTGCATACTCTCGAAATGTGTTATTCATCGAAATTTACAGAGCGTTTTGCTTCATCAGATTGGCTTCAGATAAGATATGTCTTTAATTCTGCATTGAACACATGTCGCAAAGAATCTTCGCTTGCCGTTCAATTACCTATTTACTAAGGAGTTACAAGAACCTGACAGGATAAGGTAAAAATTAAGTAAAACTTGGGGAGTTATAAAAAGTTGTAAATTAATAAGAGTTTGAATTTTTTGTTATGTACACCTATTAAGTTCATTTAACAATATCTTCGTATAAAAATAACTGAAAAAGAATTCATTATAAAACTTTAAATACGTTATTTTCAAAATAGTACTTTTTAAATCTGTAACTATAGTAACTTGAGGACGTTTTATTCGATTAACTTAATGTTTGATACAAACGTTTATCATAATTATCTGTATTGGTTCACGGAGGCAAATTTCCACAAATTTCAAAATAATTTTTCATTTATTTATTCTAAGCTCGAATTTTTCAATAAAAGAATTAAATTTGATTTTTTATAATTCTTATTTTACAAAGTATTGATTTTTTAAAATCAACCGATTCGTCAACCGATAATTATAATTCTAATAAATAAAAAACGTATTAATACTGATTTCTGGTCACTCCTGTTGAAGCTAGAATCATTACCCGTGAAGCATAATTCTTTTGTAGAACAGAATTGATACGATGTTAACATTTATTATAAAATCTAATTTTTGTATACCAAAGTATTGTTAAATATATTTAATGGATATACATAACAAAAAAATATTCCTTTTAATTTACAGCTTTTTACAGTTCCCTAAATTATTATTCCTGTCAAGGTTCTGTAACCATTTAAGGTAAAAGTATCAATGCCTAAGATATCAATAACATTCTTATTGTTTTCCTTTTATTATGTTATCAATGACATTCTTTTGATTTCCTAATACAGATATTTAACCTTTCACTACAGAATACATGTATATATTCTATATATAATATATGTATGTATTCAATTGAAAGTTTAAATATTCGTACTTAAAGACCAGAACAAATAATAATTATCCAGAGTTAGGTATTAGTGTAATTAATGTACATACATTGGTACTTTTATCTTAAATCGCACTGTATAACATACTAATTTTCCGTTAATCGAGCTATTGCGTCCACAATGACGAATTGCTTATCTTTTGACGTTTCCGCTCGTTACTTGTCAGTAAGTTGGAACGACAGCAGAAACTGCATGAAGCAATGATTTTTCTGATGACGAAAGAAGGTTTATTTACCTTAATTTGTGAGATCTAGAATCTTAGCATTAGTCTGCTCCATAGAAATCCCATGGCACGTTCATCGATTCTCTTTCCATTTTCTCATAGAACCGTTTGTCAGACGATGTGCAAAGGGTTCACTATGTGAACGCATTTCTGACGCCAAATTAACTGACACCATATAACGCAGGATACAAAAAACTCGCATGCGATGTTCCTTCCGGCATATATTATATTTATATTCCAAAGATTTTTATGCTTTGTTACAGAAGTAAAAAAACTTTCACAACACTTTTTCTCAATAAATTTCGTAACGCATTTGTATATAAAGGGAATTTTATAATAAACATTACTATAGAATTTTGTAATTTAGGAACATTGAAGTTATGTCTTAATTTATTGTTCCTATTGTTTCAAATGTGTTATCTTAAAAATTAGAGAGAATATTATAGTAAAAATTACGTTAAAATTATATTTCATTTTCTAATATCTTTTTTGTAAAACTTGATTATACTGAAATTGTAGTATAAATTACTATAGAAATAGTAAATTTGACTTATTCTGATGTACAATATAAAAACACAATCAAGTAATTATAATAATTTTTAAATTTTTAATAAAGAGTCAAACATGTATAATATTTTTCAACAAATATATGATAACTTCGATTATAATTCCAATCCAAGATTATAGCAATTTTGTTGTAATTTTTACTGTAAATTTTCCTCATCTATTATACAAAAATTTATCATGTTTCTTAGCAAAATTTATTATGTCTCGTTAGCAAGATAAACTCTACCTGTCGGGAGAGAGTCCATTCTAAATAAAAAAATAAAATAAGAAAAAACTGAAAACAAATTTATATAGTAAAAATTACAATATTCTCTCCATGGGAAATATTATTCTAAACTAAATCTACCTAATAGATATTAAATATTAGCAAACATTAAATGGCTATAGTAGATCTAATAATTTTATTTATTAGATTTAATAAATCTATTACAATTTTTAGCTATTACAAAATTTTTAACTATTACAAATTTTTAACTATTTTTAACTATTACAATTATTTTACAACTATTACTTATTTTTAACTATTACAATTTAGATTTGTATTTAATAAATCTAATAGGTTTAATAGATCTAGTAGCAAATTTATGAATGCGCTAAGAATCTCGCAAATATGTCGTGAAGATAGATTGTTATTTATAAACAAAGAAAAAATGTAGAGTCTCTGAAACAATGTAAACAAGCAAGAATGATAAGCTGTAAATGCAATCGCTGAATAGATACAATCACTAGATACGATCATTTGGATACGATCTAGCTGAACGATAAAATTGTTCGATAGTATAACACATGAAAAAGTCCGAGGAAACCAATCTAGTACACGCACGCTACATAATTACAATAATTTTATGCTCCTAGATCTTAGATTTAAATTATTGCCTCTGATATTTAGCGACAGTCTTTATAGTCTGCTATTTATCTTAAAATAAAAAATGAAACCTGTTATTAAAAAAATTCATAAAGCTGCTTAGCAAGATAAACTTTACTCACAGTCTATTCTTTCACGTAAAGGCCATCCTCCTCTGTCAATACATCTATCTGGATAATTATTATTGACACACTTCTTACTTCTTACTTAACGGCTAAAATGTGGTGGTACTCCATACATAAACCACAAGTTTATCCTTAAATTTAAAAGAACATCCTCCAGTAATTTTAGAAGAATAAACTTTTAAACTTTTAAACTTTTTTTTTAATAAATTTTGTTTTATTATAACTTTGCAATCACTTATATTTGATTTATATAAACTTTTTTTTCTTTATTTTAACGCGCAAAAGGAATACGCTCTAAAAGTTTGTTTAAGTATTTAGTAAAATATCTGTATATTTATAATCTAATAACCTAGTCATATATTATATGGCTTCTTGATATATAACACGCATAACCGTTAATCCTTAAATTTAAAGATTAATCTTAAAGTTAAATTTAAAGGTTAATTTTAATCGATTAAAATTTTCTTTGGCCAAAATAACCGGTAAATCTATTATCAAAATTAATCAATCATCATACATAAGATTAATCATCATATATAAATAAATTAATTGATTGAATTAATTATTAATTATATATATACATAATTATATATGTATATATATATATATAATAATTATAAATATCATAATTAATTAATAATAACATATAATTTAATTAATTACTAATCAAACTTTGATATGATTGACTATATGTTATTTAATAATTAATATCGCCATTCGATAGAATAATTTGTGATATTTTACATATGTATTTACATATGTTTTATATATGACGATTAATCACTTTCGATTATTGATTTGCTGATTCTTTCAGTCAAATATTATATTAACGACTTACAGTAAAATAAATTTAAGTAGGCAGATAAATTTGTCTACGGATACTCCTCGTACTGAATACGTTCTGAAGTTCATCGAAAAGTGTCGTAACCTTCTTTCCAATCAGCGAGCAGACTGCCAACAGCGCAAATAGACAAAGAGCAAGTGAATCTTTTGATATCGCATCAAATACTCATTATGAAAGTATAATTATAGACAGTAGTTCGATGCTATCTCGGACTACGCGCATCTACGCAATCTCCCGCAGCGCGAAAAACTGGCTTAGTGCGATATCTGTAGAAATAATCATGGGTTTCGGCAAAAAAGAGCGGACGCACCGATTTCTCGTTACTATTCCGAAGTGCGTCTGGGGAGGCCAAGGCGCTCTTTCGATATTCTTGCAAAATCGCATTGAGTCACCCTCGTTGCTCTCTTTTCTTTATTTCTTCCTCGTCGTCGTTCTCGACGCGTTCTCTGCACGTGTCAATGCACATTACTAAATCCCCCTTTACCGGCCCCGTTTTACATAGAAAACGTTGTTTCGCTGCAATTAGACAGGTGAACGAACTTTGTCGGCCGAAGTCCTCTCAGACATTGTTCAACATTCGTCCGCCGAATATCAGCCGATTTCTTCGCGGTTACCGCGTCTTAGTTAACAATCGAAAGGCGCCGCGCATTTCACCTTTCGATACTTCTCGCATAACACGTACGCATTCTCGTAAATGCTTTTATGATACTTCTGATTGCTGGAACGGAAGCGGATTCTCTCGTCACCGGTGAAAGTATAAAGTGACGCGATTTTGTTCTTCGCCAGTCGGAGATTGTAGTGGCCGATCCGATGAAATCAAACGGAACTCCGGGACGAAGGTGAACGCATGAATTTTTTCCAGCTGAATCCTACTCGAAGATGCTGGCCGGCAGCTGTCCTTAAATGCAGAAGAATCAACGTTCCTTTCTGTCGCGTAACATTCCAGGAAAGTTATCCAGGAAACTACGTTATTCTTTAAATATGCCCAGAAAAGATGTTTGATTGAACTTTAACGCAACCGTAAACGAACCAAACAACTTTTAGCTGAAGAATTACTGATTCTTAAAACCGAAGTCGATTTATGAGAATTAAAAGAACTGTTGTCTTCAACTAAGACGCGATGATTACGTCAATGCAATTCATTCTGTCCAAAAAGTGTTTGATTCGTTCCTGATCATGTTAATTCAACCAAACATTTTTTACCGTATATGTCAGTTTTTTTTTCTTGCAATTGTTCAATTTGTTATCACTCATTCTTTGATCTATCTCATTTTAATTCCCTGGTAAAAATATATGCAATTTACACAGACATCCGTCTAGTTATTATCTGGTATTAATGTATTCTTCTTAATTGCAAAAATATTACGTAAGAACTGAACAAAAATTTGACAGTTTTATTCAATAATTCAAAGCAGTTTATTGTATAATATGTGAATCGATTCTTTCTAAAATATAGTCAAAAACATTAATAATATTAATGTAGTTTTATTAATGTACAATTTCAAATGAATTTAAAACATATTGTTAAAAAAGAGTTTAAAATTACGTGAATGACGAGTAAAAAGACATTGAACAAGAAACAAGATATTAAAAAAATAAAGTATTTGATAATGTTAAATTCTGTAACAGAGATGATAACTAAGATTAGAAATGAAAGACAAATGAGGTATATGTCAGCAGTACAAAATTTCATTACGATGGGAACACATTAGACTATTGTGATGGTAATAATACAAATAAAAACTGTCACGATAGTTCAGAACTGTCTTTGTCTTCAATAAAGAATATTTTCTTGATAATAGTCTTAAAATATATTTATGGAAATTTTGAAAAAGCTCATTATTATGTATTCAAGAAAAGAATTTGTTATCTTTATAAAAATATTATAAAACTTATTCAAGCTAAAGAGAGAGAGAGAGAGAGAGAGAGAGAGAGAGAGAGAGAGAGAGAGAGAGAATGTTGGCTTGACTCTATGTAGCAAGTAAACCGAATTTTTATTTTAATTTAATATTCTTGATTAAAATGGTAAACTTTTAGTAGGATACAGAATATATTTGAATAAATTTGATGTTCACGATAAACGTATGATAAATATGCGAATATGTAAACTTATAAAATACTTGAAACATATTAATATTTACTTAAATGCAGTATATATTTCTTTGCGTGTAATATCTAGCAACTGGTTTTTATAGACCATGTTATTAATTGTGTAGTTAATTAAAAGTTACGTTTCGACGATTTGATTCAACATGGAAAATACTTAATCGCTATTTAAAGTTTAATATCTGTTGTTGTGAAAACGATTCTTTACTTCATAAATATTCTTACATTCTTTCTCCTTCTTCTTCTTATTTTCATTCATTGTTCATTCATTACTTGTATTTTATGTGTGTCATATTTTAATCTGTATGCATATCTATGTATATCCGAAAGGTATTTCACCACAGAGATAAATTAAATCTATCTAAATCATCATAATTTCGTAAGAACGCGCGGCTATGAGAAAACTTTACTTGCCTAAATTTCAATCTAAATCGAATCCGTTTCACACCGTTGGGCCAATTTGTCCTATATCCGGGTATGTGTTCTCTACAAGATTCTGCACCGTCATATTTCCTCGCATACCATGGACTCGGAACAGCACGTCTGGCTATTGAACTGGAACTTATTGCGGCGAGTGATTATTATCCTCCGAAGTTGGAAACAGCAGCTTGCAGCGCGAATGTTGTTAACCTTGCTGTTACTGGATTTGCATGAAAGCGGGTCCGTACCGATCGCAATAGACCCAAGTGTGCGCGATCAGTGCGTTGCTCGATTGCATCTAAAACATGAGTTTCATACACTATCGTCATGCGACACAGTATGACGTAGGTCGTCGTTGGTTCGCCGCTTTTTCTCATCTGTGGTAAAAGTGAAAATGACCATTGTACACGATTGGTACATTACGGAGCAAAGGTTCCCTTCTTGACCGGATGTTCCTTCGGAGTCTTTTACCGTTTAATGTGTCCCCCGTTCGGATCACGTTGTCAAAGGTTGAAAAAGATCGGACATCGAGAGAGCTTTGCGTTTTTCCTCCGTACTTATGCAAGAGTTTCTATTGCTGCAACAAATAATAGGGAGTTATAGGCAGGTTTGTGCAACATAACAGAGTCAAAGTTGACCGATTTATCGCTATTAACATAATAATATTTTTAACATGTAGCAAGACATTTTACATTTATATTTAGCCGTAGTGATGCAGAAATGATTCAACGTATATGAAATACTCGTTTCGAAAAAAATGGTCATAACAATTTGATACAAGATCCAAAAAATATAGATAGCATTGAAATTCTCTTTGAGAAGTTTAGCACAGTCAATTTTCTTTTCTTTAAGAATATTCATTGACAAGCTTAACTTTTAAAAAACAGGTATAAAAGACGCAACTAATAAAAAATGGCGCTACTAATAGAAAATGAAAACTATTAATTAATTTTAGGCATCTAGGCTGGATCTTTTTTGTTTTGTATAAAAAAAACGTATAAATTAAAGTAAACGTCCCAGTGGTCGAATATACATGTCCCAATGATTGACATATTGGTTTTGTATTTTTCTTTGTTGAAATGCTTTTCAATATACAAAACAATATAATAAATAAAAAAAAATATTTAGTTACTTTGTGATTTTGTTTTATTTATTGATAAGCATCTTAACAAACACAAGTATATTATTAATAATTCAATTATTGGTACACGTTCAATAACTAGGACGTTTACCTTACTCATAGATAAAATAAAAATTTAAAAATTATATTTTTTTAGATAGGCTCATTCTTGCATAATTATAGACATTTCAAATACATTTATTTTTAGAATTAAATTATAATTTTATATATATATAATTAAATTATAATTATACATATATATATATATATATATATATATATATATATAAAAGGGAGAACATATTTTATCTTTATAATTCTATATTGTATATTTATAGTGAAGATAAATATAAAAAATACTTATGTTATTTTAGGGAATAACAATAATAAATTATACACATACAAAATCGTGCGTATGCGTTTCTGAATGTGCGTGCAAGTGTGTGTGTGTGTGTGTGTGTGTGTGTGTGTGTGTGTGTGTGTGTGTGTGTGTGTGTGTGTGTGTGTGTGTGTGTGTGTGTGTG
>NW_022639500.1:1934234-1979900 GCF_010583005.1 Odontomachus brunneus | reverse complement strand
TGTGTGTGTGTGTGTGTGTGTGTGTGTGTGTGTGTGCGTGCGTGCGTGCGTGCGTGCGTGCGTGCGTGCGCGCGCGCGCGCGCGCAAGTCATTACTTCAGACTGAGGCTCTATTAGAAAATATTAATTAACGTTAATTTCATTCACATCATAAAAGCACATGTGATGGACATTTCTCTGTTGTTATAAATATAATACGCGCCTATTATGATGCTGTTTACGTGGAACACTCACCTAAATAGTTACGCGGTCAAGGGTTAAATGAAATTAAATGAATTTAATTAAATGAAATATTGTCCTGCTAAGATCAGCAAGAAACTAAACCATGAGAAAATATTGCTTAAAATATTCCGTGTTAACGGTAAATTTGCATTTACATATGTTACATATATACAGTTACATATTTACATTTATATATTACGTATACATTTTCATATTTACGTATATCACATATTACATATGTCCGTACCGTACTAATTACCAATTCACATTTGTTTACTGAAATTTACTTAATTAGGAAACAATAAACATCCGATTTAATGAATAAACGAAAGAGATTCTCAAAGGATTCTCCGTGATCGAAGATATGAAGTGAATTCGACGTTTATATTAATTTTATTAATAATAATAGAAAATTATATATAAATGAATAAATGAAATATATAAATGAATAAATTTCACTAAATTGCTTGTTTGTAATATATGCGCAATTGCGGCAGATGTTGCGAACACAAATATTTACCAATAACTTCTGTTTTATGATATTTTGACGTGAAAATAATATTATCTTGTCATATAATTTAGGCAAATATTCTTTTCGTGTTAATGTCTAATGATTTGGAGATCGACGATTTTACCGACGGCTACTTGAATAAGACAACTGTCGAGGCGAGACCTTTCTATTAACGTTAAGGCTTTCGTGAACGTTCGCCAGACGGAGACACCTTTGTCTGCACCATACGATAATGCTTTCAAGTTGAATTATCATCCAACATACAATTCTATGAGTTTTGTATTCGTGTACATTTATCACCCAAACAATACGTTTTATAAAATACGTAGCGTTCGAGAGATAACCGATTGTTGTATCCAAGTGTCGTACGAACGTTATTTGCAAATACTTCGTTAAATTTAATTATTATTAATATGACGTATTTTTCATCCGTATCACAGAGTTGTTAATGAACTGACACGACATTCATTTATTTTTAACGATGATATAACACGAATACCGACAGAATCTTCTACTAATCGACACCCATTGATCGATCAGAAGTTACAGACAGTCTGATTATTTTCAGATAAAATAGACCAGTTCAAGTGGCAGCAGTTGGTCGAGGGTGAAAGGTGGACACAGTGATCGGCGACTAACGGCGGTGATAAGTACTCGTGAACTCCGGATAAACCAGTTTTTACTATATTGCTGATTTATCCGACTGCTTTTACAAGTAGTGATTTACTTTTTTTTAGCTTATTTACCAATACTTCATGCTTAATATATGACTAGAAAAACGTCTATGAATAATAGGCAGGAAAGAATTTAAATGTTTTTGCTTAGTTGTCTATACCCTACTTCAGAACAACGCTGAATGTTGGTGAGATTAAAAATCGTATCTCTCTCTTTCTCAGGAAATAAGTATAAATTTATTTATAGCATAATATATACTTCCAGTGTTATAGAACATGATATTTCGGTAGGAAAGTTGTCTAAATAGTAAAAATTTAATGCGATTTTCGAATAGTTACTGAACAGTTATGTTAGTCTAGTAAGTGATACTTCAGTAGCAGAATCGTCTTAAGTTACTTGCAATTTCTTAATTTTAAATATTTCATTTTCCTATTTTCAACGTACTACAGAATGCTTTTATGACTTACCGAATGTCTATATGTTCTAATATAAATATTATTTTAATTACGTAAACTTTGTCTGCGCATATATTAATCATTATGAAAATTTCAGAAAAACTAGACAAAAATATGATGTTATTATAAAAATAAAAAAAAATTTGCAAGTTTATATTATAAGTATATATATACCCACAAACACATGTATGTGTGTATGTATGTATGTATGTATGTATATATGTGTTGTAATGTACACACGTGTGTGTGTGTGTGTGTGTGTGTGTGTGTGTGTGTGTGTGTGTGTGTGTGTGTGTGTGTGTGTGTGTGTGTGTGTGTACATATATATACGAGTATATAAATCGTATATAAACATAAATATGTGTATATATGTGTGTATGTATACACATATATATTACTGAACCACTTTAAACTCTTATAAAAATATTTCAAATTTTCTTTAAAATGTAAAGCTAAAAATACCTAAAAAATGCTCAGAAATGCTTGTTTCAAAATTTTCATTTGAATTTTTCTGAAATACGTCCAAATCCGTATAAAAATTTTGAAAAAATTATGAGAAAATCTTAGAATTTTTATAAAATCTTAGAATTTTTATAAAAATTTCTTACATAGATCTTTTTATCCATTCTTAAAGTTGTACTATTTTATTAAGTTTTAAGTCTGAGATGTTATAACAATTTACCCTAGTATCAGAATCGTTTGATATGTTCTCATCGCAATAAAATTTTATATTATTAACATATATCCTATTTATCTTTTTACTCACTACTCACTACTCACTACTCACTTTAATTCCTAACCTTAGCTATTATCTCTGTTTAAGGTTTAACATTATCAAATATCTTTTTTCCTCCAATTTATATTGCCTTGCTCTATGCTTTTCTATACTCATTTACTCATTGTTTAACTTATTAACATTATATTCATTGTTTATTATTAACAATATAAATAAACATATTTTACGATAAACATTACAATGCATGTACAATACAATACATTATAAAACTGTAATAATATTGCTGATAGTTAAAGGAAAAATTAGTATAGATATTTTACAGTAAACTGCTCCAATTATTGAATCCAATTCTTGTCCAGTTTCTACATAGTATTTCTACAACTAATGAAAATGCGTTATTATTAGACAATAACTGAGTGTATGTCCGCACAAACTGTACATTTTTACCAGAGAAATGGAGGTTTGTTCTCCGAGAAAGAAGTCCTGTCATTCTGTTTTGTTTTTTCCTAAGAAGATGTCACTGTAGTTCTTTACGAGAAACAGGCGGAAGAGAATGTTGCGAACACGATGTCGCAAATCGCGCAAGTGGTTCGGTAGTCCAGCATGCACTGGCCGTACATTTGCGCAATGGAAAGTCCAGCAGCCTCGTGTGTGCCATTCTTTTTCCCCGACGACTTGACCGCGCTCGATTGAACATCACGAAGTCGCTCATCGTGTCCTGTCATCAGTCATGTACAGTTATTTGAATATTACTAGGAAGTCCGCCGCTAACGATATAAGTTTTTATTGCTATAATTTCTTTTTTTAGCAGCGAATTGTGCCGTGCACTGTCCTAAAAATGCGAAATCGATGCATCTTGATACCACTTACCGAGTGATTACTCGCGCAATGACATCGCATAATGTCTAATTTCCTAAAATGTTACCGCCGGTCGAACAATATTCATTCCAGATTATGTTTTACGCAATGACTTTTCCGTATCGGACCCAATTGCGGCGACGGCGATGCCCTGGGAACACGTTGTTGCGAACCCTTTCTCGCCGAAAAAGTGAAAGGTTACGAAACGCAACCGGTCATCCGCACAGTCGTAGCGCCAATGAAATACTCGGGACCACAAAGCTGACGAAATTTTACATCTGCTTTTACGCGCCCCATGACATATTACGTGCGAACGTAGTTTCGCAAACAACTTTTTTAATTCAGATATCAGCATGATGATTCCTTTTCACTTTTTCTCTGAATTTTGATGTTATGTTCGTCACCTGCCGAACGATTTAAATATCTCGCATGATTAAACCTGATTTAAATATCTCGCATAATTGGCGTAAACTGATCAGTACATTGTAACTATTTGTAGTTTTAGTTATGATATTTCAAATCAATCATTTTCAATGATATATCATAAATCATTTTTTATTTTTTATATATTTTGTTATCTTGATTTTATTATTTCGACATTCTTTTATTATATTTTTATCACTTCAATTATTTCATTACTTCGACATTTCTTTACTTACATATTTTATTACTTCGATTATTTTGTTACTTTGATATTCGTTTTTTATATATTTCATCACTTCGATATTCTTTTATTACATTTTGCCACTTTGATTATTTCATTACTTTCATATTCTTTTATTTACATATTTTATTCAATTATTTTATGAAAAGTAAAGATAAATAAAATAAAAGAATATCAAAGTGTATAATGAAATAATCAAAGTAATGAAATATACAAAATAAAGAAATGTCAAAGAACCTTCTAATATTTTGAATATTTTATTACTTTGATTATTGTATTACTTCAACATTCTTTTATTTTACTTCGATTATTTCATTTTGATATTTTTTATTTATATATTTTATTACCTCAATTATTCTGTTACTTTGATACTCTTTTATTTCATATATTTCATATTACTTTGATTACTTTATTACTTTATTAAATTCTTTTATTTTATTACTTCGATTATTTAGTTACTTTAATATTTTTTCTGTTATATATTTTATTACTTTGATTATTTTATTATTTCACCATCTTTTTGTTTCATACATGTCATTACTTCTTTCGAAAAGATTTTACTGTGTAATACGTCCTTGAATGGGACGTAAGGGATTCACACAAAAGATCGTCAAGGTGTAACGTACCGTTTTAGGAATGGTCAGTAAACGATGATCTAACGGCAATTGTGTTACGAAATGTCCCAAATCTCTTGTGCAAGATAAGTCACTCAATGAAACTCTGACTGGTATCTCCGTTGACTTTCTACTTTGCATACGTACAGCTAAATCGACCACTTTCAACGCGATCGTGAGAACTATCATTAACTTGAGCGGGTGTGAACGCGTCCTTGCTTTGTGCCGGCGAGAAACAGGATGCTATCGCTCGTTACCGGCACATTGTTGCCGGTTTGGAATTTCAAGATCACGATCACGTTCATGGCCAACACAGATCATTCCCTGCCATCAGTGACATAACAATGCAAAAACGATTTTGAAAATGATTAAAATCGCAATATGATTTCAACTACGAGGAGAAAAAGAAAAAGGCGTCGGAAAATAAAAGAATTTGGCGGACAAAATTTTACCATCCGGAAGAAGACCCATGATGAGAGTGATGAGAGATATTCTCGGTAAGGATATCTTCTTTTACACGAAGAGAGGACTAACTACTTGACAATTTCATTCGATTTCTCTTCCATTCTTAAATACTATTTAATTAAATGTGTGTCTCCGGATGTTTTTTTCTTCTTAGTCGTTTTAAATTAAAGAGAAGATTTTTAAGCTATTTATTTTATAATAATATTACATTATATTTGGAGATTTTTATGTACGTATTTTTTCTACATCTGCAATAAAAAAAAATAGGAGGAGAGGACAGTAACAAGATTGTTATATTTGGAAGAAGACTAATAAAAGATAAAGACAAATATTTTCTCAGAGAAATGATATTTTACTTAAAGAAAGATAGAAACATGAATGAATCAACTATTTAGTAATTTTAATTAATTTTTCTTCTGTTTTTGACAAATACTATTGGATTAAATATCTCTTAAGATTTTTTGTTTTAATTGTTTTAAATCCAAGAAAAGATTTTTATATATTGATTTATAATAATACTACACATACTATATTTGAAGATTTTTATGTACTTGACATATTTTTTCTATCTTCATAATAAAAGACTTTGGAAAGGAAGGGGACAGCGAGAAGATCAGATAATAAGGTTGTTTCACTCGAAAGAGAATCCACAAAAGATGAACAAATATTTTCGCAGAGGAATTATCTTTTACTTAAAAAAAACTTATGTACTTATGCCAAGTACATAAAAATCTTCAAATATAGTATGTGTAGTATTGTTATAAATGAACAATAAACCAATTACTTGATTTCATTTGCCATTTACCATTTATTTTAATTGATTTTCCCTCTACTTTTTATCAATACTGTTCGATTAAATAAATTTGATGTTTTTTTTTCTAGTTGTTTCAAATCTAAAAAAAATTTAGTTTAAGTTTGTTTTATAATAATATTACTCTTATATTTGGAAATGTTTAATATATTTTCTCTACGTTTATAATAAAATAATACGGGAGAGGGGAGAGCAAGTGACAAGTTATTCAATTAAAAAAAAGATCCATAAAAGATTAAAAATATTTTCGCAAAAAAATCTTTTACTATATAGGAAAGAAACAATGAACCAGTCATTTGACAATTTTAATCGATTATTCCTAGTTTTGATAAGTACTGTTTAATTGAATATTTTTTTTATATTTATATCTTATATCTTTTATATTTTATATCTTTTATATTTTATATCTGTTTTAGTTATATTAAATCTGAGCTGTTTTTTTAATAATTATATTATTTATACGATATTTGGAGATTTTTATATACTCAATAACATTTTCCTTCATTTCTTTTTGTTGTTTTTGTAATAGAAGAGACTGACAAAGAAGTTATTTCACCCGGAAGAGGATCCACAAACGACGAACTCGTTTCTTCGAACGAGTTCCGCATCGAGTATGAACAGTAGTTTACGTGTAATCGCTTAATCACGTGGCAAATCAAAGTACAGCGCGATTACGACGATCCGCGTCTCCGAAGTCCCGTCCACTCGCGCGATCTCTGGAAAAGTAATTTCGCCATTTACTACGTTACGAAGTTGCGACGCGCTTTTACAAGATTAGATACTCATCGCCCTTACGAAAGTCGCTCTCGTCTGTGGTCACGTGTGCACGTTTCACATTACATAGTCGTGTGTGTAATTATCCGAATACCACAGGGAGGAAGACTTCGTCGCTGGAAACGCAACGACGGAAGTAAACGCGACCGCCCCCGATTCGATGTACTATAATTAACGGAGCCGATATACCGATACTGCATGGAAAAAGTGCACGCTTCCGCGACCAGAGGAAAAAGAATCAGACCTCTGATTAAGCCAGGTTGCTATAAAGCAACCATTTTCCTATTCAACCGTCCAGTTCCTCAAGTATCCTACGAGATTATGTTCTACGAGATCTTCCTTCCGAGTTCATTGTGTTCGTCCAGTTCAATTCGATTTAATTATCAATTTGATATATAAATCGTTCTCAGCAAAGGATAATCAGACTGCTTGCATTTTACTTGTGTGCATGTGTGTGGAATTGTGAGTGATGTGTAATACCGCAGGATCGCAAAGTGCGTTATAAATAAGAGATTGCATAAAAATATTATGCAATAAAATAATAAAATAACAAAAGCCTATAAGAGCTGAAGACAAAAAGGTGTTTGTGTGAAAAAAGAAGTAATCAAGGATTTAAAACATCAAGTTGATTTTTAACAATAATTATAATCGAACACAAACGTTCAATCCTTATATGTTCTATTCCTTACAAACGTTCTTTGGATGTCTTTAACACATTTTTTATTATTGCATGCTAGATGTTGATGATTGACAAAGGTCCAAAAAAAGTCCGGAACACTAAAAAAAATGTTTGGTATTTGTAACTATAATCACATAAAAAAATAATTTACGATAAATTATAATCAAGAGAAAGTAATTAATTATATAATATCAGTTTCCTTATTAAATTCTATTATAATGTTAATAATAATAGTCTGCATATGCATATTACTATCATTTTCGTTAAAACAAAAAAAAATATGATTGAGGCAAAAAATAACTATAACTTTAGTTAGAGCTGATATTTCTTTTTCTCAGCGTATGTTTGACGATAAGCCTGTAGAAATTTAATGCAGATTTCGAGCAGTTATACTGGACAGTAATGCTAACTTCTATAATCTAGTCTTTAGTATTCTCTCTAGTAATCTAGTATTCTGTCTAGTAAATGAAAAGTAAAACTATTTGGGATCCTAATCAAGAACGTTTTTCAGTTACTGCAAACAAAATCTGAACCTATTAACTAAAAGAAAACAGAATAGTAGCTAGACCAAAAAAATTATTCAATTGACTAATAATCAAGTCTGCTGCTCATAAAATGGGCAGATTTACTTGAGTAGTAATTCATTTTCTGTACATCTATTTTAATTAAAAAGTCTTAAAACTAATGGGAGTCATAGTGCAAGAAATTTTTGGTACATGACATATATTTTCTCATATTTTTCACCTTTTACGTGACATCTTTCACAACCATCAAATGACATATACCTTTTATTATTCATTCTTGTAGTTGTATTATTTCAACAAGTTTTAAATCTATCATGACAGTTTTCACGACTGTATTCTTACAATCGAAATAATTTTGATGTATTTTCACACTCTCTCATTGTAATAAAATTCTGTATTATACCTCCATTAATATATACCTCCATTTATTTGTCGCTTTTTTTTTCGTCTCTAACCTTGGTTGTCATCTATATCACAAAGTTTAATGTTGTCAAATATCTTATTTCTTTAATTTCCTCTCTACTCTAATTTTCTTTTTCATACTCTATGTTTCTCTAACACATCCACTAGTTGTTCACGCAATTTTATGCTCTTGTTTAACAATGTAAATAAATATCTTTTACATTTATTCACGATAGACAATATAATACGCACATTAAATTAAATAAAATTAAATTAATATTACTGATACTATAATATGTTTTGGAAAGAATCAATCCATATATTATACAGTAAATTGCTTCTACCACTATATAAAACTTCACCAAATTTTTGTTTAGTTTCTACGCAGTATTTTTGCAACTAATGAGAATGAATTAGTAGATGATAACTAAGCGAATGTCAACGCAAACTCCATATATTTCTACTAGAGAATTATTGTCAAGAATTGATTTAATGTTTTAGATTTCTTTATTATTTTTTTCCACTGCGTTCCTGCGTTCAGCTCTCTTATAAGTCTTTGTTAATTAATTTATTTTCATATTGAAGACGCTATTATATAACTTAAATTTTAGTCGTATCTGAGTTTTATCCCGTGTCTGACATCTCTGTGCGGAAAAAATTCGTCAAGAAAGTACGTAAAAGTTTACGTACTTAAAAAAGATGTAGTGCCGTCATGAGTCTTGGTATTGTCGCTCTACATTAATTGTACCTGAGATTCGAGATACTTTTCAACGGCAGAATATTACTCGGGACAGAATATCGATGTTCAAGATGCGTCTCATATTATCGCGGATACTATCCCGCTCCAACTGCATCTTAATTCTGATAGTGTCCAACCTCGCATGTTCGGCGCCCTTGAAGTCACTGAAGCGTGGGGTAAACGAGAGCGAGCAGGGCTTCTCATCGTCCCCCAGGATCCTGGAGATCCAACTGCCACTAAAGATCGCCTCGAAGCAGGACCTATTAGCCTGGTCCAAGTACGTGATGACTCTGGTAGCCTCCAAAGTCAATTTTACGTCGACCACCTTGAAGAACGTCTCGTTGATCGGGCCACAGTACGATAAACGAATGTCCCTTGTCAATAGTTCAGGTTTCAAGTCGAAGGAGATGACAAAGAAGATGTCCACCAACGAGAAGCGCCAGGGAATCAGTTACCCAGCTCGAAGACTCAAAGAGCCCCCTATGCAAAGTGCCAACGACGAAATCACCGCGTATCCTTTGCCCGTAGGCAAGATGAAATTCACAGCGGCCAAGTTGCAGGAATCTTTCAACTTGCCTACATCAGACTTTGGGCCGACCGCTGATCAGCAGTTGTATCTTGAGCAATACACGAACTTCAATATTGAAAATCCATTCCACGAGAGCGAGCCAGCCATTTTCAGGACTCCCGAGATATTGGCGCAACCACCAGCCGCCTCGTATCTTCCTTTGCCTTTAAGGCCGACCGAAATCGTCCCGTATCAGGACATCTTTAACCAGAACATTTCTGAGTTCGAGGAGCCCGCGAAGCTCTCGACCAAGAAGAGCTCCTTGAATCTTCACGTGAATGCCTTGAACGACGAGCTCGCACAATTGGCACCACGAAATCGACCAGGGGTAGATGAACCTCCTTTGTCCTTCCCGTTCCAAGCGGTGATAACGATCACCAGACAATTGCCAGCAGCTACAACGACTTCAAAGACGCAGCAAAAAGGACACTTAGCGATCAGTGCGAAAGATCGCCCCGATAAGTTTTCTCCGTACTTCGAAAAGAATTATACGCTCACGAACGAATCCGGGCAGGTCAACGTCATTTTCGATGACTTTACTCCAGGCACGAACAAAAAGAAGTTAAAGAAGAACGAAGAAGAAGAAGAAAATGAGGAAGAAGAGGAAGAAGAGGAGGAAGAGAAAGAAGAAAAAAATCAACAAAATGTGCGAGAACAGAAGAAGAAAAGCGAGAAAAAGCAGAACGGCACGAAGCAACAAAATTCAAAGAACCAGCAGCGGTTTATACTCGGCGATTTATTAAGAATGTTGGGTATCCTGAGAAAACTGCCGAAAAACGCAACCGAGATCAACGTCGGGGTACCGGTGCTCTCGATCTTAAAGGGAACTAATCAGCAGAAAATACAAGTAGTCTTTGATGATGTGAGTAATTAATAATTGATGTTCAACGAGAGTTTAACTATTTAAGCGTAGTAGATTGTATTGCTTTGTGTTAGAAAATGCCAGCAAAGGCTTTGTTATTTTGTTATGATATTTTATTTAATTGAGCGTTATAAACGTTGTGAACTAAAATTCATTAGAAGAACGATTTAAAAAATCTTTTAAATCTTCTGAATGATACAGCTATAACATTTTGGTAGAGAAATACACAAATACTATTCAAAGGATCTCTTTAAGATATCTTCTAAAGATATCTAAAAAATAAGAAATATTTATTCGATAAATATTAATAACATAATTATTCATACTATACACACACACACACACACACACACACACACACACACACACACACACACACACACACACAAATAGAACTAATTTTTATGTATATATTTTAAATTTATATACATATATATGTGTATGTATTAAGTTAAATAAATATGTTACTAGGATCCATCAAATAAATTTTTTTTAATGTATTAGTAAATAAAAAGATTTATAAAACCATTCTACTAATCACACTAGATAATCAACTAGAACGAAACGCGATTTTGAGATAGACTCGATGTAGGACCGTAACAGGTTAAAGAATTAGTATATACACTCAACATAAGATGTTCGTCGCAGTTTTTGGGCGTATAAATACGCTCAAAATTAAGAACTACCAATGTTTTTGAGGGTTTTTATTTACATTTTCATTCTCTCAGTTTGCTAGAAATAGTTTTAAACTTCAAGTTGCAACCTGCAATTTTAAGTTTCACACTATCCTTAAAATTAATACTAATTTATACGAGTAAATTTAAAAATAAAACAAAAGTTCTATCTGATATCGCCCATCATAGACAAAACTTTTTACAATCTCACTCAGTTCCGTTTACGCAGAATGTTTTCTTGTTATGCTGTTTTGCATTCAAAGATTTTATCTTAAAACTGGCTTTCGTGAGACGATCGTACAGTTTCGTATATTCGGTATTTCTCATGTAACTAAGGTCCATATTAATAATAATTACCTGAAACTCGTCTTAAGTGAGATACTCAGATTTCAATTTAAAATTAGATAAGAGATTTTCTATTGAATCGCTATACAACACAAGTGTAAATATCACGTTTATCGTAATTTAATTGAAAAACTTGGATCTGACTCTGAATATTTCACTTTAAACAAGTTTCAAATAACAACTATTAATACGAGTCTAAAATATTAATCTAATAAAACGAACGCTAAACGGTAAACTTACTGCTGCGCTCCCACGGCACTTTTTAATATGAAACAAGTAAAGCGCGATTGCACTTCTTAACGTTCAAACGATTGAATAACTCACATTGAAATGTATTATTAATGTATAATTATGATAAGTAAGATTATTACAAATATAATAATTTAAAAAATGCTTTAAAATTTATTTATGCATAATGAAGCAGAAGAAGCACGATTGATCTCGTTGTCACTAAAATAATTGAGCAATCGAATTTTATTGAATTTTATCGAATTTTAGTGTTGTAATTTAATTAATCAAAGCAAAAAATATTCTGAAATGGATGTTACGAAACAAAAGAAACTTAATCGCGCTCCTTGACATTCAAACGATTGAACAATTAAAATTTATTAGTACAGTGATTTAAAAATGGATTATATAAAACAGAACAAGCGCGATTGAGCCTCTTAATACTTAAGTGGATGTCATACCTGAAGACTTTACCAACAAAATATTGACTCTTTCCTGCGAAATTTATGTCGTTTTGATTGCACAGAGTTACAAATACTTTTACACATTTAAAATGCGTGCAATCATGAATTGCTTAATATGTAACAAAACCGACAAAAATTTTAAAATTGACATCTCGAGCTGTTAGTTAATATAAATATTGACTTGATACAAAAATTTTGTAACTTGTACGTATTTGTACATATATTTGCTTCACTAACAAAAATTTCAAAGAATATTTTCATATCTTTATAATTAAATTTAGGAGCTCAAAAATATATGAAAAGTTTGCAGAAAAATTTCTATATATACATGGTTATATTCCCTGTTAACATGATAAAATACGCACAGAATAGCAGATATTTACATAAAATTTATATAAAACACACACAAGTAATACACGAAAAGAATAATATAATTGTGTTAGTCATGACCGTCTCTACGTTATCGATATTTTTGGAGTTCGTCATCCACTTTAGCGCGCACATCCCCTTAAATTATAAAATAATTTATATCAAAAAAATTGCCAAAAAAATATTCTGAAAAGAATAATAAATCTGCAAAACTTCGGAAAAGAAATATACATGACTATATTTAAAAGATTACGTTTACGTAATGATGTAAAAAGTGATTATCGCAATAATTCTTACGAAATCATTAGTAGAAAAGCTGCAATCCACAGTCACGCTTGAACAAGACAAGCGGTTCTTCAGCGGGAAAGTTGATCCGCTTTGCACTTGCATTCGCGTCTAAGGACTAATAACGAATGCATCGTTCGTACCCTCATCAAATCTGTCATATTTCACGTCACATTAGTTAACACGTAGTTTAAGGACTGCCGCTATTGGACGATTACGCAAAAAGCCATCGACTTCGCGTCGGCGACGATGAGAAAGTGAAATTTGGAAATTTTTGCATTCGATCGTAGCGTCGTCGCGATATTTTCATGCCGCGATGTTTCTACACATTAAATATGCATGAAACTGGCAATGTCGATTGCTCAAATAAGGATCAGCGGTGAATCCTTTGCTTTTTCA
This sequence comes from Odontomachus brunneus, assembly GCF_010583005.1. Classification (NCBI taxonomy): domain Eukaryota; kingdom Metazoa; phylum Arthropoda; class Insecta; order Hymenoptera; family Formicidae; genus Odontomachus; species Odontomachus brunneus. The sequence continues at coordinate 1,966,578 of NW_022639500.1, read as the reverse complement.
CCCGTCACGGCAGAGATCACCGACGAATGCAAAACGTGTCGATGGGAACGCGACAATAAAGCGGCAACTCGCCGAGGAATTATGACGGCTTTTACACTCTCTCGACTAAATCACTAGAAAGCTTGAAGTCTCTGGTTGAAATGTAATTATTTGTTTCAGACGAAGCAGGAATTGCCAAATCAGGAAAGAGGTAACGAAACCTTTGCACAGCAAACGGACGTAAGTGGTACAAATTATTCGATTTTTGTTTACACTACTGGCCAAAAGTTTAGAATTATTATGCGAATCAAGTAATAAAAGAACTTTCGCGAAGAAAACCAACAACTTTGGTTTCAATGTTTTTATTCTAGTTTTAATGAGATCAAAAGTAAGTTCATAGTTTAAGCAACAACACCAACGAAACATATCAAAAGATCTGCTTTTATGACAAATCAGTAGGTGAATCTAAAATTTTAGTCAGTGTACATTAATTTACAAGAAGACATTATTTCTTTAGTACAATACACGCGAAAAAAACATTTGGTTGAGTTAACCAAATTTTTTGTGAGAGAAACGCGTCAACGGATTTAAAATTCTCGTTCAAGTTATTAGAATTTTGCCCAAATTAACCAAGAAACTTGTTAACTTTAACAGAATTCCAGTAACTTTAGATAAAATTTCTGATTTGTTCGTTTTTTCCGGAAAGGTTTGTAATTCTGAGGTCACGTTAGGCAGAATCGCTGCTAACTATCGCTGCTAACATACTAAAAAAGGCAGCCATATTGTAACTTCATGTCACATCGGCCAAGAGAGGAATAATATTTATAATAGAGATAAATAAAAATGAAACTGGATTATGACTTCATAGTCACAGTGGACAGTAGAGAGCTAATCAAGTCGACATGAACTTCAAATCGGTATTAATCATTAATTAGAATATTTAAAGTTTTTGAAAAAGAGACGATGTCTTATGGGCGCTTGGCGCTGTACTCTTTGTGATAAATCCAACTAAATTTCTTTCTTCGTACATAATTTCTAAACAGATAACATATACAAAGAAAGATGAGTTTTACGAAATTATAACAGTATTGCACGCATTTTGCATAATAATTATCATGGCGATAATGTTAAGTCGTTTCTCTACAGGATGACAACGAGAATGAAAACGAGGAAGAAGAAGAGGGTGGATCTATACAAGCTATATTGGATTTACTGCCGCTAGCTGCGCCGATTCTTGAGGAACTTAGCGACGTAATAAACAGAAACGAACAATAAATTTGTATACACTGAGAGAAAATTATAGTATGCTTTCGGTATCGACTATATTCTTTTGTGATTTTAGTCACAAAAATAGTTAGAACAACCATTGTTTTAGTAAGTGTTATTAAAAAGATAGTTTTTCTAATTATTTTTGTGGTTAAAATCACAAAAAATATAGTTGACGCCGAAAACAACTATAATTTTCTCTCTGTGTATACACACTATGTAAACTCGGAACTTTTACAGTTTAATATCTTGAAACTTATAAAATGTATGAATAATGCAATTATACTGCAATCTTTGTCTCTTACAGCCTTTGAGACAGTATCAATTCTTTCTATGATTTTATACGACAAATTCTAATATAATTGGACATTTCAGCCAGAGTCCGACATCAACCTGGCAGACGTGCTTGAAGGCGCTATTCCTCTCCTTCAAGGGCTTTCTGATGTAAGATTAAAGTATCCGATGTATATCGCTCAAATTATTCGTAGACATTTTTAATCGATGTGATTAATTTAGCTCGGTCTAAGTTCTAATCTGACGGCAGAATAATTGTCTTTTTAGCCGAACGAAGAAGGAGGAATCGATATTCCAGGCGTTCTGGTGCCGCTCTCCCAGAGACTCAGCGAGGTGAGTTTACCAAATGATAGCTCGGACCATTTTACGCCACAGATAAAAGTCACCAATTCTTACTAATGACCTGTTGAATTCAAATATAACAAACAAAATGTTTTATTGGTGACAATTTTAGAGATGCACGATAATGGATTTTTATATATCTTCTTTCAAAATTAACGTTATCATTGAGCAAATATTTACAGAAATATATCAACACTGCTATGTTGAAATCAACATATTTATAGCCAGACTATCCTGTTAGAACTATTTCATACTGTGAAAATCGTTTTATTACCCCATCAGAGTGATTTATTAACAAGTTCCTTGCGTGAATTAATTTAGCTGGAAACTTAAAAGAAAATAATATCTTATTTGAAATATGTTTTTTTCTGTTATGTTTTGAGCATTGCTAACAGCGTTGCTTCAGTAGCGTTGCTTAACTAGAATTAGAGCATGTCGCGCAAGTGTGGCAATAGAAGTGATTATTTTAGTTATTTTTATGGCGAAGTTACTTTAGTGAAACAAAAATTCAAGTTAACTTCACTAACTTGTAAAGTATATAAATTATACTTCGCATACAAAGTAAGAAATGATAGTAAGATTTAGGCCCTTCATATTTGTTGTAAAACTTGTACATTAGTCTATCAATATTGATTATAAGATGAAACTCGAGCTATGGCTTTCTCAAAAATTGTTACGGCTTAAACTTTATTATTACTATTTTCTTATTCAGGGCATCCAAATTATGCAAAAAATATGTCAAAATTGTTTGGCACAAACAAAAAGTAAAAAATTGTATTGCTTAGTATAATTCTTAGCATACTTGCAAATCTATCACATCTAAATCTACTAAATCTACTAAACTTATTAAATCTATAATAATAAGAATTATTATAGATCTTATATAATTATTAGATCTATAATAATAAGAATAGACTAAATGGATTTTCAAAAATTAATCAGAATCTATTAAATAAGTTTACTAGATCTACTTATAGCAGATAATTAATATATTAAGAAATTCAATATATTCTTTAGTAAGATTCATAGGTAAAAAGTTCAATTTATCTTATTAAAAAACATAACGAAACTTTAATAGTAAACTTAAGTTTCTAAAATTTAAGTAAATAACCTAAATATAAATAGAGCACATATGAAACAAAATGATAATAAAGTATAACAAATTAAAGTATAATATCCACATGTTACAATATTCTATAGTAATGTTTTCTATAAAATCATCACTTTATGAACTATATCTACTCATCTAAATCTCTTTGTTCATTCTTTGTTCGTTAGGGAGAAGACGGACAAGCGAGTGATTCTGGTGCTATTTTGGGACCTCTTATTCAGCTCATAGCGCCATTGATCGGCCCTCTTGTGGGTCCTTTGATCGGTCCTCTAAGTCGTATCAGTAGTGGTGTAAGAATTTTATTTTGTAAAATTCTGTAGCATAAAAAGAGTAAATTTATGTGTGACTCATGTAAACTAATGCAATTAAAACGAGTATAAACAGAACTTGATTTTCAGCCCGGTGGTAAAGAAAGTTTAGGAACTTTATTGTCATCATTGTCTGATCCCTTAAGCAAGGTAATTCGTAATTGTAAAATATTATATACTTATATATATTTATGTTTATGTAATTTTTACATTATTATATACTTGTATGTGTATTTGTTTGTTGGTTTTAGCCAGGAGCAAACGGACAATCAATATTGTCGTGGCTTATCGCCAGCATTACTGCCAAGCTAAGTACAGTATGTATAGTTGATATACAAGATATCGCAGTTTTCTCGTATTGCCTTTCTTCTGCAAGATAAAAAATCTAATGCATAAATATTTTACAGCATCTCTCTTTATCATATATTTTTGCAACTACATTTCAGGAACTCTCAAAATCAGCGGGTGATTCGGACGTAAAATCTCTAGTTAGTGCCGTTGTTTCGGGAGTGTTTGCTGGCGCCAGCGCTGGTTCTAGTGGAGGTCACAAAAACGGATACGGATACGGTCAAAAGGACACGTACTATGGAGGTCATAGGGACACGTACCATTCTCCTACGACTTATGGCCATCCATATGGCCATACTTACACCACCGAAGCGCCTAAACCTGTGAGTGAGCTGATACTAGTAAAAAGTTTACGTCGATTATAATGTATTATATATGCGGATTGAATCACAGGATTCTTTGATTAATTTTACAGGATCCACTAGATTCAATATTCTCGGCTATAAAAGAAATCCTCGGGGCTTTCTTGAAGCTCTCGGGCACGGCGTCCACCTCCGGCGCCAAACTATCCGGCGGACTATCGACTTCCAGCGCTGGTCTCTCAGGCAGTTCTTCAGAATCGGAAAAACCAAAACCTACGTATGATCCACCTGCGTACGGTCCACCTGCGTACAGTCCACCTGCGTACAGTCCACCCACAAGTCCGCCTTATTACGCATCACCGCCACAGACTTCAAGGCCTATGTACGCTTCATCTAGGCCGAGCTCATCCTATACGACATTCACGAGAAGACAGACCCGACCTCAAATAAAGAAATTATGAGCTATATGTACAGCTAGCATAATTTATTATCTGAGACCCTTTTAAAAATGTTATTTTTCGCCCGCTTCCTTTCTTTCAAATGTTGATTTGTAAGTATAACAAAATTAAATTAATTGTCTTTTTTATGAAATTAGACTTATATTTTTTTCAAAATAAACGGTTCGCTTCATTGACGTTGGAAAAATTGCTCGAGTCCAACGATGAATTTAATATAACTAACGTCACTATTCAATCGTATCACTTTGCATATACAAAAGAAGTTCCAGTTTTCTTCAAATATTATTTTGTATAAGATTGTAAAAAGTCTCAAAAATCTCGAATGTGTACGAAAATCTTATTAAATTTAAAAAATTTTAAGATAAATTTTGAAAGAAATTTTGAGAAATTTTCAAACACTCATCGCACATTTAAAATTTTTGAAGAAAAAGAAAGTTCTAGTTTCCTTCGAGTATTAACTTTCAGGTTGTCGGCGTTTTTTCATTAAAAAAGTGGTTTTTTTTCTCAAAAATTTTTCTACATAAGTAACATACATGGCACAAAATTTTGAGATTTGTGTAAAGCCACAAAAATGACTTTCCCGGCAGTCTAAAGGTTAATTTATATTAGAAATTCTAGGAAAAATCTCAAAAGTCTTGAATGTGTGTGAAATTCGTATTAAATTCAAAAAATTTCAAGAAGCTGAAATTTCCCTTGCATACTTTGAATACACACACATACACACACACACAAAGTTCCAGTTTTCTTTGAATATTAATTTTTATCTAAAATTCTAGAAAATTTCACAAGTCTTGAATATTGCGTGAGTTATTAAATTCAAAAATTTTCAAAAGATTTAAACATCTATTGTTTTGAATATACGAAAAAAGTTCCAATTTTCTTCATATATTATTTCATATTGTATCATTTCATATCTTTTAAAAAATTCTAAGAATTTCTGGAAAATCTTAAAATTCTTGAATATCAATAAAAATCTTGTTAAATTAGAAAAATTTCAAGAGGATCTAATACTCATCGCACACTTTGAACGTACGAAGTTTCAGTTTCAATTTTTCTCGAATTTGAATATTACTTCATACCAAATAATTTTATATCAAAAATTCTAAAAACCTTCAAAAGTCTTTTTAAATGCGTGCGAAAGTTTTATGAATTCAAAAATTCTCAGTGTCCAATTTTCTTCGAGTATTATTTCAAGTTAAAAATTCTAAAAAACTTTACAAGTCTTGAGCGCCTCATGAAAGTCTTGAAAAATTCGAAGATTTTCAAAAGATTCAGATGATTCAAAAGTTTAAAAAACCTCGTTGACACAGTTGACAATGCATTTAAGTACAGTTTGGACGTAATCGTAAGTAGAATTGTCTTCCTACTTTTCGATCACGATATCACTGAAAAAACTTCCTTTTACCATAGACGTCACAGTTGTGAAATCAAGAATAAATCTCAAGCGGCGACAAGGTAATTATTTCACAATGGTGAACTCAGTGTTTTTAGAACTAGGATTATGTGAACATACTTATTACATATCATACATTCTTATTAACCAGATAGGGGATATAATCTAAGTGCGCAAGGACAGCAGTCACGTCATCATCCCGGACTTTCGTTTTCCTCATACCTATTCTACAGTCATTTCCGATTAAGCCCAATTAAGTGCGAAATATTGCAAACTACAGCGACATTATCGAGCGATCTTGACCAACGATTCGATCTTGATATCTAGAGCGATAGATTATTCCGACAACTCATTGGTGTTGGTGGTCCATTCGTTCTCTGTGTAAAACCTATCGAAACGGATCATTAGCATAGCTCAGAACAAGCCTATTTGTGAGATTAATCGCGTTAGATCATGGCCACTCCGCAATTACTTTTTCAATTATTTCTTCCATCTCTCCATCTCCATCCTCTGTGTCTTATTCCTAATTGTGTATGTGACACTTTTGACACGTAACATATGTTAATTGCTCGATTAGTAAGTCCTTCGGCGCCGCTGTAAATTAAGACGTGTTCATACAGCTTGCATAGATCAACATTTCGCACTTTTGCGTATCTCGATGCCCTCCGTAGCTATTTCGCTTTGTATCTCGTAAGATTTAACGACTCGCGTGAGGAAATATCACGTGCGCCACTTCCCTCTCAATTGCTCTCTCGCGAGTTTAATAACACAACGTGGTCAAACATCTGGGACGCGTACGCACGACGCGTGCCTTATGTAATCGAGGATTTAATTGCTTCGTGTAGCAAATCGGCACTTGCGAATCGGCTTTTGCGAATGATTGCTTTGGTGAAAGTCCCTTCAAGATAATAAAATACCCTGTTCAACATCCTGTGGAATCCTGTCGGTGTTCTACGAAAGACAGAGAGAGAGAGAGAGAGAAAAAAAAACAGAGAGAAAGAGAGAAAGAATTCTCGATCAGGATTTTGAACCCAAAATGTTTCCAACGCAAGTTTCATAATAACTCAAGCTTCACGATTTGCGCTTACATCATTCGATAATTTCAAAATCTATTTGACGCGTCTCTCTCTCTCTCTTTCTCTCTGTCTGTCTGTCTATCTGTCTGTCTGAGCCGGTCGACGATTTCACTTTGATACATCCGTCGTTAATTTATAATAGATGACGAGCGAGAAATTGGCACGATAAATCGGAAAGTTGCAACGTGGGCGACCCGTTATGACGGACGGAAGCAGAGATGCCTAATTAATCATTACCTGTTTCCTGAACATTACGCGTGTCCCCAATAAAATTCTCGAAAATCTTATTATCCTGACGCAAATCACGAAGTAAGTGGAAGACAACTATTTTAATGGCGAGACAGCTCCCTTCGAAAATTACTCGTGCGAATTGCAAGGTTACACTAACACATCATTATTTGTATTTCTCAAGTGCCTTGGCGCCGATTAAGCGATCGCAATTAACGAGAGAACATGGAAAAACCTGCGAGCCCGCGCGCGTTACTTGAACGTTGCATCAACATTCCGGAGAATCGCGTTGCGCTGATCACCTCGATTGCGGATTCAAGTGAAAGCACATTTCACTGTTTGACCTATAGATCCATTCCATTCAATTATACGGAAGATCAGCCTCTTCCGGCAATGCTAAGGCGTCGCCTACGTGCGGTACCGCTTCTCTCGTGTTATTCTTATATATATATATATATATATATATATATATATATATATATATGTTGCATATTATAACAACACGCTTGGCAACACGACCGGCGAGCTGTGAAAGCCACACAATTATTACTTCCCGATAAAGATCGTTGGGAAAAAAACAGTTATAATAATTATAAGAATTGGAGTAACATTCACGGACAGTAAAAAAAAAAGTCATTAGAAAGGAAGAATAGAAGGGGCCAGGAGAGCAAACCGGAGGAAATTAAGTGACAATTGCAGAATAATTTGCAAAAAACAGTAGAATATATACAGGATGTGAGTCGAACAAAATGTTACAGATCTCGGAAACTATTAGGTGAAATCACAGGATTCGTTTTAGATGACGATTTCCTTGATACAAAGGGGTCTTTTAAGTGTGCTGCAAATAAATTTTAAAGGGCAGTGTGATGGGCAACTTTGAGATTTTTAATGGTATCTTTTGCAAAAAAGAACATAACCACACACACATTCTACGCTTAAAAATAAATAACTTTTACTTAAAACATATTTATGAAATCAAAAGTTACTGATTATGAATGCCTCCCTTCCCCTCTCCACAGCTCTCCAGTTCAATCTACCGTTTACAAAAGTGAACATTTAATAACGTGTAAGTTCAGAAAAATATACTGGTATGCTATCTTATTGATATTACAACCTCCGTTATACATATAGCGATGTTTACATATTCATAAGAACTATAAATCAAAATAAAAGTGATCTGGATCATTTAGAGTGTAAACATTGCTTTCCTCATATGAAATGCAAGCGGCAAGAAAAAGAAAAATAATTCAATTCTTTAATAGTTTACTATCCATTGAAATTTATCGCACGCACACATACGCACTCGCGCGCATATACACACATTATTTTTTATTACATATATTTTTAACATTACTTTTTCTTTTTCTCATGTTTATTTATACAAGACAAAATGTATTACAAACATAGCAATTTCTGAATATTTCGTAATTCTTCAAAAAACCATCTATAGTCAAGCAATCAACCAAAAATTGCAAAGTAACTTCGAAGGCCAGTCACTTTCTATCGCGAAAGAAAGTGAAACTTTTTATAGACTCGAGGTCGTTAGTTGACCCTCGTATTACTCTTACGAGTAGTGCAGACACTCTCAGTAATGATATACGAGTACCCTCTATTCATTCAAACTTACGTAATATCTGGCAGGCAGCCGTGCTCCACCGATTACTTAAATAAAGCGACTAAACCAAAATAAATTGTACAGCGCGTTCCGCAAATCATGGCACAAACGAATTAATTTCATGGAAGGGTAAATCGCAAATGAAAGTAGAATAATATTTTTCTATACGAAGCTTCGTTTCACTAAGACAGCAGAAGATTAAATATCCTCCTATTGGTTTCAATCTTCATTTAAAGTGACTGATTTAATTATTCCATATTTGTAGAAAGCTATAAGTAATTTCTTCTCACAAGTGCAAGCATCCAACCGTAAATATCGTTCGGCAGAAAGGACTCGTTAATCTCTCTATCAGATTAATATTAATTCTAACCTATCGTTTCACATCGTTGCACGAAAAAGACAGAGAAATATTATAATGAGGCTGCTTTCGTTATCGTCATCGAAGATCGTTGGCTACGTATATTATTAACAACGAGTTTTATTAAGTCTGTTGACTGCCTAATACCTATAAAAACCTAACGCTGCTCTCGTGCTAATAGATACGTCGTTGAATAATTAACAGCAACTAGAACACGTCGGTTTAACGGCCCTGAATGAAAAAGTAATTATACATTGAACAAGCAATTAAATGGAACATCGTATTTTACGTCGAACAGATGCATTTTATAGGTTGTTATATTATAAAAGATTGGCAATACCAAACAACGCAATACTTGACCTACATTCTTCTTGTTCTTATTGTAATTCATAATAATTCATTAACATGATATAGTGCAGATTTGCTCTAATTAGATGTGAAATTTTAATTATGGTTATTAAAAATTTCATATAGTACGTTCAAAAATATTCGAGACTTATTATTTGTGATACGTCTCAAATTTGAAAGATAATAGTAATATAACCAAACAATAATAATGAATAAATTATTTTAATTAAATTTTAAAACTTTAAAACTTCTTGATTTAAATAAGAATTACATTCGTAATTGTAATGCTGACTAAAGATAACCACAAAAATGGTCAAAACGTTCCGACATTTGAAGATTAACTAACTAATAAGTGAAATAGTATTTAGTTAGCCCAAGAGATATATTGTTATGTGTTTTGTTTATGTATTTATCGTGAGAGAAACGAAACAAAATCGCAAAACGTTTTCGTTAGAACATTCTGCTGTTTTCTCTGAAAGAAAGAGAGAGAGTTAAACAGACAGAAAGAGAGAGAGAAAATTTCATTAAAATTAGAATAATATTAAATTAAAAAACAAAAACTTATACAGGAACAATCACGTATTCTCGAGTATCTTAAAATTTTCCTAAATTTCTTAAAACTTTTATTAATATTATTATTATTATTATTATTAAGAAAATAAACTTAAGCGACGTATTATCAGTTAAAATGAAGTTTTCTACAAGTGTATAATACACGCTGCTTTAAAGTTTAAAATAATTTTAGACCGCAACTCTTTTATTTTACTAGACGTTATCATCTTTTTCAAATATAATCATTTTTGCATCGATAAGCTGCAGGGAAATTACAAAGCACATGCTCTGTCGTTTCTGATTATTCTTCCAGAGTCGGTATATTGGATCATCAGCTAAATATATTAAGAATAAAGCTCTTCGATGTATAATTAAAATAAAAAAACAACGGCTAATGAGAGCCAAATTATTGACTTTAACAAATAGATCCTTATTTCTCTATTTGAATTATCTTTCTTAATCTTGTGCAGATAGTATTCAAGGGATCAATGACCTCTTAAGAGTCTAGTCAGTGCTAGAAGCTAAGATTGAGTCTTTGCTAAGATTGAGTCTTTTATCCTGTTTGTTTCTCTTTAGACTAACAAACCTCTTGGCATATTTTAAACCAAGGAGTGGACACCAATATTTTAAATTGGTGTTATCTTACAGTTGCCTAAGCATTTCTTTGTTGTGGCTCATAAAAGCCAACAAGAGGGTTTGTAGAGATCTCCTGAACTACTATTCCGGGAGACCCCGGAACTACCAATCAAGATATATATTTTATACGCGGCATTCTTATCTGGATTGTATCTAGGTTGTGATAGTCTATTTAACCTGATATCAGGACAAGTTGGTTTTGGTTATTACAAAGCAAAATATATGATTTACAGAATTATTATGTGCATAAACATATAAGTTGGGAAAATTGTCTCTATCACGTTTGTAGAACCAATCACGCAATTTATATCTTTGCCCTCGGTCAATTAATGTTGCATCATTTATAGTAATCATTTACAGATGCGCATGATTGTCTCTATATGTGGAAATAAATAGACCACGAAGATTGTGACCTCCATTCCAACGCGATGAGAACTCAATCGACCCGCGCGAGTCTTTCTCAAGAGGATCTCGAGTGGATCACCGTGGTCTAGAATCTCAGGTTCATGCAAGAAAAATCAGAATAAAAATTCACCCCGAGAAACGGTGCATGTTCAATATGTTAATCGAAAGAAAAAAAAATCACACGTGGAATTTTATGCGATAATACGTCGCGCATCACTTATCACTCGAGGAAATTATCGTGCCGCGATCGATGCTAACAACGGAGGAGCTGCGCACGCGGGAGAGTAGGAGAGCGGGAAAGAGCACGTCCTCTAAACGAGACAGCAACCACGGGAAATCTTGTCATGCCTCGTTCATGAGACGATTCACCGAGTTACAGACTGCTTGCGAAAGGCGAACTGGAACGGACGCACTCAAGTGGATGCACCTCGACCGGGGCTACGACGAGATGAAGACGCGTTTACGAGAGCGCGGTCCCGACATAATTACGTGCGATTTCATCACGCCAAATCGACTTGACAGTGTCACCTGTCGCCGTATGTCACGGATGGCATGACGGCTCCTCGGCAATTATTGGAGAAGATCGCTCGATGCGCTTTGCGTCACCGCCGATCCGCACGGTAGTTGTGCGACGGACAGGCGAACGAGATGTGATCTGAAAATTTTGACGCGAGTCGCAGCGCGAGACAGATTCACGAGCGAATGTGTGAAAGCACGCGGCGGCATTTCGCAAAAATCCCGCGGCTAGTCAGATATCCGTATCCGCGTTTGGCAACTGCGAGCCAAACGCGCCCCATTTTGCATGACCGCTGTACTTATGTGACATAATGCGTTATTATGCGATATTAATCTTTCCGCTTTTTGCACTCGTATTTTCCGAATTACAGTGTACACTGGACCTATAGCGTGAGTACATATCGTTATCGTATCTAAAGCAGCGGATATTGCGGGAAAAAACCGACATAGAACATTTCTTGGGATCTATTGGCTGCCTGACACTAAATGTTCTGTACCTCGTGTGTAGACTCGTGGTCGGAAAAATTGTCTGGTTTTTTAGGAACCTATTGTTTAGGATCCTTCTTATCCAAAGGGAGAATTTATTTTTAAATAAAAGACTTCTCTCATTGGATAAGAGACGAATAAGTCCCAAAACTTACAAAACAGACAATCTTTCCAACTATGAGTGTACATATATAGATCAGGTCAAACTGAACACAAAATTCCTCTGCCATTCTGCAAATAACTACTTAGATTTTTAGTTGTCAATTAAAGGACATTATCGCGCGCGATAATCTTTTTTAATTAATGACTCCAAAATCTATGCGGTTACCTGCAAAATAGTAGAAGACTTTTTTGTTCAGTTTGATCTAATCTACAAGTACTATATAACAGACGTCGCTATAACAACTATTGCGCGGGATCACATACACATTTGCACACTAATCTTTTTAATAACTTAAACTTTTAAATGATTGTTTGCAAGATAATACAGGATTTTGATGTTCAACCCAACCTTATATGTACACTCGTATTAGCTAGACATTCTATAATTAAGATCCAGGCCGACTTGCCAGAAAAATTATGGGTTTGATCGAGAAATCTACAAATCGCAAAATCGTAGGTTAAAAGTATAATGTTTCAAACATGCGAATTCAAATAAAGAATCTAAACTGTTCTTATTTGCCCTGTCCAATTATACAATTATATTACTATTGAACGGCAGGTATGGGTGCTTTATAAATTTTAGATATGAATATATGAAAGAATATAGATAGTCAAACCGTTATATATATATATATATATATATATATATATATATATATATATATATGTCGGTAAAAAAATAGGATTACCTGTTTGATTTCATAAAAGTATATCGATTTTATTCATCAACAAGAGGAAGTATATATTCCCACATTATTTCTGTTCTGATTCTAGAGAGAAAACTCATGTTTGAAACAAGAATGGAAATTCCATTTGGTATAATAACCAATGGTATCGTGATAACCAAAATATTTTTATATTAAAATTGAACGAAACATATGAAACTCAAACAGTTTTTTATATATCGTTAAATTCAATTCCTTTCTTTATAAGTCATGTATTGAACATAAATTGTTTGGTATTTGTTTCGAAGACAAAGCAAATGGGAATATAGGGAAACATAAGCAAATTGACCAACCACAGTCGATGATTCTTCTTACGGTTCAAAAACAATTGTGATTGGTAAATTTTTTTACTGCTTAATTCTTATTGCTTACGTTTTTCTATGTGTCATTCACTTAAAGCATAAAGCTTAAAAATCAAATCTATGCAAATTTAAGAGTTCACAAATAGCTCTTAATTCTATTCAATTATTCCCGATTTTGTTATTGTAATTTAATTACAATTACTTAATTCTATTCAATATTCCCGATATTGTTATTGTAATTTAAAGAAATAAGAAGCTACCCAGATAGCCAAATGATAGTACAATGTGCCAGCACAGTACCAACAACTTTGGTTATGCCTTTTCAGCAGATCCCGATCCACTGCATCCGCATTAAGCTTAGTTTTTGACCGACAACACGGTCTGGTAATATAATATAACGGAAAAAATACAGTAAAATTCGAATATATCCTACTAACACTAGTTAGTGCAGTAGAAGTGTAACAAAACTTACGCATATCGTATTTTTATGGCGTGACAGCAAAAACACAGCAAAAATCGAGTAGAACGTGCCGTCACGAACTTCTAAAAATATTCATTTTAAATTACTTATGGAACAATAGATGTATACTTCTCTCTCTCTCTCTCTCTCTCTCTCTCTCTCTCTCTCTCTCTCTCTCATAAAATTTTTTATACATAATATATATTACTTTTTTCTAACAGAAACTATTCGTAAATGTCACAACGTTTGCTGATTTTACTTGCAAATTTTAGGTTACTTGATTTCAATGTTACATTACATTTAAAAATTCTCACTGGCACGGGGTGAGACTCAAACTTAAAATCCCTGAGGGAGGTACTCCTGGATTATGAGTCTGTTGAAACTCTATATCACTTCGTCGATCGATATAAACGTTTTACATTTTGTTATGTATTGTAATTAACACAATAATATAATTTTCTGATAATATGACTTAATAAAATGATTTAATTTCAATAAAAATTATATTTTTTATACTTTTATTGTTAATTTAACCCTTAGCTAATGAAGTAAAATCTACAAAATATTCCCGTATATTCCATTTCGTTATCTTTAAAGTTTTATAGTAAACATTTCTTTTATTGTAAACATTTCTTGTTAACTATTGTTATTCAATAGACAAAATCATAAAAGATTATAAACTTTGAGTAATTATAAAATAGTACAACTAAAAAAAAGAAAAATCTACCTTATTATATAAGATTTAATTAAATTAATTAAATTTATGTATAAATCTACAAAAATTAACGCTTGTTATAAACGATGAGATATCTGTCTAATATAATCATAAAATATAAATAAGATTAGACAATAATAGTAATTTCTTACGAATTCTCAAAATATCTTAAGTAATAATTCGCGAAATACTCATTATACTCCGATAATCAAACGGAAGATCACGCGAATCTTCATCTGAAGAAAGCATTAATATCTGAAGAGGATATCATTTTTAAACATATTTTTTTTATAAAAAAAAGAGATAGAGAGAAGGAGAGAAGAGAAACATCAAAGTAAACTTTAATAACATTATATTTCGATGTGTTGTTGCAAGCACGAACTCAGATGGCATTTAACTATTGTACATTTAGCATTTATCAATGTAACTGTTTATATTGTCGTGTGTAAAATTATAACTGTTTTGTTACTGTTATCTCGTGTTTGGTGGTACATTATTTAACAAATTTATTGTAGATCTCTTATTGTAGTACCTCCAATTAAAATAATTAATAATTAAATATATTGGGTTGTAAATAGAGCAGCCCATTAAAAAAAACCACATTTTGTACTGCATTTCTGTCGCGTTTCTGCTGCTACGTTCAAACAACACGTAGTGTCGATTTCTGCTATATTTCTGCACGGAAAAAAATAATTTTGCTCTTTTAGCAAAATCGTCGTTGCTACTTATATTCATAGTGACAACAAAAAAACTTAGTTGACGTAACTAATTTTACAAATTACTCGTTATCAGAGCAGAAGTAGTTTTGTTGCCAGGATACAAAAAATTTGTTAAGTGTATTTGTCCTAAGAATCACGTTAATTCGCTATCGAAGCAAAACTGCAACTGCTTATATAAATCCATCATAGTTCTTAGAGTAAAATAATTTGTAGATTCAGCAAATTATATCCAGTAAATAGTGATTAGTATTCTTAGCAAATCTTTTTGCTGTCCATATAATAACGAAAAGATTTTGCTAGACTAGCAGAAAATTTGCTGGGCCAGCAAATTATTTTTCTCCGTGTGCCGTTACGATTACGTCGTGATCGATTTCTTACGCATTTCTGCTGTCTCATAATGTTACTTAATTAGTTTGATTTCTAATACCTTTCTCATATGACGTCATTCTTTGTTCGATTTTATGTTGCTTTATGTCGAAAAATCATGTCTGTACTCAATATTACAATTTTTTTTTCTTACTCTGCTGACATATCGTGCCTCATTTTTGCATTATTCTTGCCATAATATCATGACGCAGACTTTGTTAGATTTCTGTTGCATTTGTACACGCACTATCTGACATAGCAGATCATACTTCGTTACTGCCAAAATTATGTCAGCACAATATGCAGCACCCACTTAGTAAAACCTGACTTTTGCAGGCTTAGCTATCTAGGTAAGTAAACGTTCACTCGGCTTCTCCCTCCTCTCCCGTTTAGAAATCAAAATTCCTACTCTGAGAAACAATCTCAAGATTTTTAACTAGCTAATAAATAACTCCTATTCTATTTCGTTTCTTACTTGGTGGGCGACGGAAAGAGCAACTGCAGGAGTGTATTTATGTCACTTTTCATACCAGAGCGATTATTGATGACGATAAGACACGGAAGCTGCGCTAGAAGATTCGTTGAAATTATCACCCAGTTACAAAACGGTAGGCAACATATCTCGCCAATATTGGTTACGTAAGTGTGGTATAGCACAACGGCAGTACGGGTCAGCACGACGATTTAGATTCGATCAGACCTGCCATTATGTGAACCATACATTTTGGTCATTTTCTCTTCGCCACTTATAGGAACCTTTTCTTATATGATGTAAAAAACAATTGAGATTAATGTGCCACCGACCGTAATCTTTCATCTGGCTGCGTGTTTGAATGCAGCTATGAAATAAACTTCCAGAGCGAGAAATGTGTCATGCATACAATGCAGATTTTCACAAAGTTTTTAATACAATTGAAGATTCACGAAAAAACTATTTATTCAGGAAAAAACTATTTATTTATATATTTACAGGAATTTTCTTTTCTCTCTCTCTCTCTTTTTCTCTCTCTTTAGTGGATATAATATCATTTATATAATTTTATTTAACGGATATTACGGACGGTGGATATTATTTAATTGTTTATATTTTTATCTCCTAATGCAAAACAAAACACAAAAAGAAAAAAATGATTTACAAAACGGAATAATTATATAAAAATGCAAAAATGTCTTATAATATTATTTTCACTATTATTGTTATTATTATCATCATTATTATTATTATTATCACAATAATTATAATTACTGTAATAATTTTTTTCTTCTTTTCTGGATATCAATATAACATTTTCAAGTATGACTGCATTTGAAATTTTCTCATCCTTATTTTTACTTTAAGATCGCATGTCTAAGAACCCCCCTTGTCTTCTGTAAAAATATATTGTTATATATAAAAGTAATACAAAGTAAATTAAGGAGCATTGCTCGACGAGTTTGCTTACCCAGCAAACGCAAGCAAAGGAAGGATTACAAAGATAAGTATGCGTCGCGCAACCTACGTAATCGACTTTTACTCCCATTCTTATAAGCACTACAAGACATGTCATGCCCATTATAATAAATTTCTTAGCGCGCCCGATACGGCTCGCAACGATGGAGGCGATGGAGGAAGTTTTGTAGGCGCAGTTGGTCGGAGAAAGTAAAAGACGATATTTATTCGGGTTACACTGCCCGGCTGAGGGGAAGGGGAGGAATTGAACAACGGCCGGCGCGTCATCGCACCGACCACACGCACGCACGCACTCACGCACGCACGAACGACCTAAACACGTGTTGCACTCGTTACGTAAAACGGTACATTGGGAAGCGGACTTTGACATTATCCGAACGAATCTTTGCTAAAATGACGAATCGAATAAATTCTTTTGCCTTTAATTTTTTCTTTCTTTTTTTCTCCGAGAAATCTCGGAGAAGAAATTTCTCCCAGGTTCCGAAAATACGACGCAACGTGGGAATTAAATCACGATGCAAATTTCAAGCAAGATGACATAAAAGTTACCGCTTTATGGAGTTATTGATCAGAAGCTGATTTTATAACAAGTTCTACTTGGTCTACCTAATTTGAATATTTCCTATGCCCAAGCTGCGAAAATTGATGTGTTTTTGTTAATAGAATTCGTTTGTTATATCACTCCGTATTAACATATTAGAGCCTTGCTAAGTAATGCATACGTCCGCTCTTTCTTTTTTTTCCTTTTTTTTTTTAGACGTTATATAACATTTTTACTTTCTTCGACGTGTCTCGCTCCAGTGAGGAACTCGCAGAATCTTTTTACTATGTTCCGGCGCGCTCCTCAAGTGTGAATTCTACACATCTTCGCAATTTCCAAGAAGTATTGAAAGTACACACCTAAAAGAAAAGAACTTTAGTTACAAAATGATATTTCCTGCAATCCCATATTTCTAAGAAAAGATTTTTATCGATAGAACATTCCTCTTCTAATGTAGTGAATTATTATTTTGAAATCTACTAGATATTATTCTAATCTTTTTTCCGTTTGAATTAATAAGAATGTAATTACCTGAAGCAGAATGCTCAAATCGCGTGACACGAAAAACGCGACAAGCAATATTGCTGCAGGTGTGATAGACTGAAGCCAAACTCGAGTTAAAATTTATAATATATTATAAATCCCGAAAATACTATTATTACAATGTTTTGTGAACGTTATAAGAATACATTATATCAGCATAAATCACGAGAATAACGTCAGAACCATTAGGATGACTGCAATACGATCTTCGAAGTCAAGCAACAGCTAAGCATGTCTATAAGAAAGATTAGTGACTAATCGTATTCGGAACCATTGAAGGGCGCAAACATATAAAATGTGTGATAACCTTACTCAACTCTTACAAAAAGATATTGCTGGCTGATCAGTAATAAATTACTATTGCTCAGTAGAGTAGTTCAGTGATTATAGTGACAGTATAATCACTGATATAATCACTGATATATTATTTTTTTCTGACGAAGTATTAGCATGAATTGTTTCCTAATAATAAGATAAATAAGCATTAGTTTTCTCATGATTAGTGTGAATTGTTTCTTTTCTTCATATCTTGTCTTTTTCAAACTACTTTTTCAAACTTACTGCTTACTCTAATTGTCATAATGTTTAGTTAAAAATTTAGAAGCAATCATGTCGTTAATGGTTCGTTGACATACATCAAAACAATATCGCACTCCAATTATTGTTGCATTGTTTGCATTATTAGTCAATAAATATATCATTACAATGTTATTTGAACGATACAAGAGCATATTATAAGCATAATTCAGTAAAATATCGTCACAGCTCATTATCCATGAGTTTCAGTTCGATTATTCAAGTTAAGTAGCGGATAGCGCGGTTATGAGAAAAGATAGGTTGAGTGCCGTCATAGGATGGAAACTACGCAGCGACGCACAAAATATGAAATACATTTTTCTGTTATTTAAATAAAATAATCAAGCATTAGATTATCTGGTAGTCCAATAAGTCAATTTATGGAAATTCAACAAAAAATGTACCATATATTGTAATTCGCCAAATAATCACTAAATTACTGAGAAATGTCAATCATTACTATTTCTTTAATAATTACCAATAATACTTTTTTTGTAAGAAAAATCAATCGTCAATTATTAGTAGTAGTATAAATCATATCATAATACTAGAAATCATTCACCGTGTAAAAATTAATATAAAAAATTTCACGAGAGAAATTTTGATCTGAAAAACCAGTTACGTTCTGCACGAACTGTCAAGTTTGAATCGGACGAGCTGCAGACGTTCTTAAATCACAACACAACGCAAACTCAAAAAACACTTGCGAAATAGCTGGGAGAGTCAACAAAAAAGCCATTTCCGATCATCACCGTTTACATCAAATGAGAAAGATTCGAAAGAAAGGAAAGTGAGTGCCGCATGAATTGACTGCGGAAAACATAGTTTGCCGGTACAACACTGCACTGTCTTCGCTAAGTCTGTTTAAACAGAAGGATTTTCTGCTCCAAATCATCACAATTGATGAAAAATGGATCTTATACGATAATCCCAAGCACAAAAATTCATGGATTCTGACTAATCGATAACATCCACTGCAAAGCCCAATATCAAAAAGATTTTACTCTGCATATGAGAGAATTGGAAAGGTGTACTCTATTATGAGCTGCTAAAACTGAGTAAAATAGTGACAGCAGGTTGCTATTCATCGCTTTGAGCAATGCATTGGAGGAAAAGAAGCCATTTACTAGGTAAGAAAGTCGCAATGTCATCCTATATGACAACACACAGTCACATGCTATTGAGGCGAGGAAGAAGATCATCTTTGATCGTGTTGGGCTGGGAACTTCTCCCGTACTTCTCCGGCGTATTCATCAGACATGACCCCTTCCGATTACTATTTATTCGAATCGATACAACATCACTTGACCTGACACTTGACATTTCAGAACAGAAGAAGTCCGAGAAAACTCATTGATGACTTTATCACTTCAAAGACGCTGAGTTTTTATCACCTAAGAATTCGCAAGTTGCCCGACAGATGATAGAAAGTTATCGATAATAACAGGAAATATTTCAATAATAGGGCTCTTTTTCTTTGTTTTCAAATAAAGACTGAATTTTGCCAAAAAAAGCTAAAAACTTTCTACCAATAGTTGAATTTAAATATATTTGTTCAAATCGATTATTGAGCAAAATTTTATTGGTACTTTTACAATTTTGTGAACAGTATTCATACCTAAAGTATCATGAAATATTGTGGAAGATTCCAAAGATTAGATAGTGCTAGATAAGATTCACGTTAAAAGGTCACACTAGTCACAACAATTATCATTGAACAATTTTCAATTAAATCGATTAGATTTGCCGATATCAATCGTCAATTAAACGGTCTCTAATTAAATTTGTTCAATTATTCTAAGTTTAATTATTAATTATTATCAATTAATCGATCTTTAATTCCCTTCGCTCGTAACAATCGTCAGTCTTCAATTGAATTTATCAAAATTAATTGTCAATTAAACACAATAATTAATAAGAAGCAATTAATTATAATCGTAGTCCTGGTAAAAATCCACTCTAAGCTTTAATGAAACATTCACTCCCGCGATTTCGAGGCAATATTTTCACTGTCGCCACTTTTACCTGTTTTGAATGAGATTCCACTCCAAGGAATTTAGAGAGCAGGACAGCTCAGAAAGTGCAGCTTCACAGAACAGACTAACTATCTGTCAGAAAAATAAACGTTTGCAAAAGTAGCTGTCACGTGTTCCGGTTGGTGTGCCGATCACGTCCGATCAATTCTCTAAATCTATTATCGATCCGTCAAGGTGAGACAGATCTGTACTACGCGCGTCACGCGACGTTGAATTGCAGGATAAACTTCTTTATCTATCTGACCATCATCGTCGTGCTGTTCATGGGCTTGCGCCGCCTTACAGTAGAATCAAGTGAAATTTCATGTTTCAGGAAAGACTACAGCTTTGAAATTTAAACCGATTTTGATACTTCTTTTCTTTAACAAGAGCTAGTGACGTTTAGAGCAACTTTGCTGAGTCAGATTTTTGTCTTTTGCTCCTTCTCTAAATCAAATAGAAAGAAGTTAAATTAAAAAATGTTTTTCGATGAAACAGTAGATAACTTATTTTATATATCATCTATTTCAATATCAGGCATAGATATTGATATTGAAATTAAATATTTAAACTGATTATAGGCCTGAAAAAAGTACAAATAGGCCTGAAAGTACAAATCTTGACGTAGTCTCATTAAATCTTACCCTAACTTAACAAACGAGATTAAAATAATATTTAATTTTAATAAATACAAACTACTAAATTATGTAAGATTAAATCATTACTATTATGTTATCAGTTTCTTTATTAATTATTCTTCTTGGAGTAGTAAATTTTGAGCTTTTGCATCTGTTGGAACTGTGTGATAAAAAATATTTCTAAATCTGATTTCTGATTTTATGTCTAATACAGAAGAAAGGAAACAAAAGACAAAAACCTAGTTCGACAAAGCTGTTTTAAATCTCATTAGCTTTCATTAAAACAGAAGAAGCATTGAAACCGGTTTAAACTTAGAAATTATAGTTTTTTCGAAATATGAAATATTATTTGATCCCACTGTGCGCCGTAGTGGCGTGTTGTTTTATGCTGCCAATTTCCCCGTTGCAAGACTTTCCTTCACGAACGAACGGCCGAACGGCCGAGCGTGTGGCCGCTCCTTGCCGTTATTCCGGCACATCGTTGCGCGCCGCGGTATCAAAGTTTCTATCTATCGGCAGCGCCGCGAGGCAACCATTCGGCAGGCTTTCGCGAGCCATTTCGGCAGCGCCTCCGATAACCGGCGAAATTCGCCAGGACCTCGCCACTTCCCGCGCGATCGATGATCAAGAGGACGTTCGCGGCAAAGGTCGCGGTTGCGAGTGATCGACCGCTCGGGGCGCTCGCGAGCGAGGGTCCTTTGAATGTCGCGCGTCGGTGAACTGTTACGTGAGGCGTGTTAGCGGATACATCCTCTGCGCGGCTTTGAGGTCAGCGAGATCGAGAGCTGTCAGCCTACTACGAAGAAGCGCGGCTTTCTGTCACAGGTAAGGTAAGTGAAGCATAATACATGAAAGGAATTGCATCAATCGTATCAATTGTATGAATAGAATTGATATAATAGCGCTGCGACCGGAGTGAGAGCTGATTTTTCTAATCTCTCGGTAAGCTAACAGTTAAATCACCTGTTTATCCTTAATTTGAATGAGAAACAAAGACAAACATATGATTTAATTGTTGAACCGTATTAATAGTCGTTACTTGAAACTTGTTCCACTGTGAGATACTCAAACTTGAATTTAGAATTTTTTTAGAGTTGGAGTTTTGAGTTTTCTATTTTTGAATCAGATAAAATATGCAACATAATATTTGTAATCGCGATTTAGCTGGAAAACGTACATCTGCCTTTAAATTTTAATCTGAGTATTTCATTGGAGGTAAGTTTCAAATAACAACTGTTAATATGGATTTTAATTAGCTTACTAAGAGGTTGGAAAAATCGACCCTGAATCTCTTCAATACAATAACAATGTTGTTGAAACTATATATGCAGAAATATCATCTAGTCGAAAGGTGATTATATTGAGAAAAAAATATCTGAAAATTTACTTACGTGATATAAAGTTGATTTTTGTGAAAAATAAACTTTTATCCCATGAATAAATTTCAATAATATTGCTATTGAACCATGGAGATTCACTCCAACGGAGCTGTTGATCAATTCTATTTATACGACAGCATCTTTCTTTCATGTTGTAATATTTAAAAATCGAATAAGAAATCTCTAGAAACTCTGCTCGATGAATATCTGTTCAAATAAGCAAAATGACCGAAATCTGCGCAGTCATCGGCGGTAAACTTCTCGATTAGCTGGGAAGAATAATCAAGCGAAGCCTGGCTAATCGGAAACGTGAAATTTTGCGAGGTCGCCTGTACACGTGATTGCATACTTAACGCGCGAAACGTCACGGATTTATCGTTAATCGAGAGAAATCTCGACAGGAGTGTCAGAAAGAGCAGCGGACAAGTCAATATTCGCGTGCATTTAACTCTCATGTCTTCAGAATTGTGTATACCGCGTAACCGTTTATTTATTCGAGATCGTCTATACCTGGTACTATTCTTAAACTGTTCAAATAGCATTTTCGCGTTCTGCTCTTCTGTCAATAAAATACGAAAGACTGTCGTAATGTTGCACGCATCGATAAATATGCGTAACATCGGTATATACATGTTACAACATGGCGTCGTTTCAAGATATGTGCATGTCTATAAATAAGTCCATCTACACACTCACTTTTATATAAGATGTTCATTATAACGATATCCACTCATATTTTTATTAATTACAATGATCGGAGCGGAAAAAAAATCTAGATGAAAATAATCAGTTTTTAAACGACAACAGAATACAACAATAAAAATTTCAAGAACATTTTTTTCATAATAAAATCAAGGCCTTCACTTTTCTAGATAAAACCATATCTTTTCTCACCCATAGTGTTATAAAAAATTAAAACAAATAATAAAAAAAGCATATTAAAATAATAATGAAGAATTGCAACAACGTATAACACAAGTATGCAGAAACCTAAATCGAAATATCTTAATTGATGCGACGTATAAAACTTTATTATAAAGAACAAAGCTTTGTGTCGCAGAAAATGGATTAGATTTCGAATAATCTTGAGCACTTAACATTATTCATTGCATTGTACTTCAAACATTATTGTATTGTAAACTTTTATCTGTATTTTTACTTAAAGGTTAATAAAAGTAATATTATGAGTTAATATTCAATTTCTTTTTAATCCTTTATATAATACTTCAGATAAAAAAGATATAGTTCCATTAATAAAAAAAAGTGAAAATAAACTTGATTTTTTAAAAAGAACATTTTTGAAATTTTTGTTATTGTATTTTATTGCCATTTAAAAATTAATTAATTGCATCTAGAACTTTTCTTATTCGACTACTGTAACTGATAAAAAAGTGTTTACCGTTACAATGAACACCTTGTATATTATTAAATGCGCATAGTAATGCGTATTTGATGTAAATCTTTCTTTTTGTCCATACGCGGCACCGTTAAAATGTTCTTACGACACATTAGATGCAACTGATCTAGATGTTATCGTATTCCTATTGTAAATCTTTTAGATTTGATATACATGCACTAATTACGTACGTAAGAAAGACTAAAGAAATGTTACTTACATACTAGTGGTGTTAATGTTTGAATATCTGTATACTTCAAGCATTACCTATTAAATTTTTCTCAAATCAGCAGAATATTTTTTCGAGAGAATATCAGGATATCCAATTTATTCTTATTATCACGTCTTTTTATTTATTCTTCAATTTATATATAAAAATAAGATAAAACACTATTACGTACACCAGGAAGATAATGTTATCTTCTCTTTCAATTTTCGACGATTATCTTCATTGAAATTCTCCGAAAGAACTCTATCGCATGTGTTAACAACAGAATCCACAAGTCGAGAGGATTATATAACGACGTATTTTTATTCCTGCTGGTTGCACCTAAGAAAAGACATAATTTAAATACATATTTCGGGCAATGAGTCACGTCACTTTACATAAACTTGCACCTGTGTCTGGGAGTGCGTGACTTTGCTCCTCTTTGTACTTCCCTTCCGTAGGAAGACTGTCACAGTGCGTTACTCTCTCTTTCATTGGAAAGTCATCCGGCGTTTCTTCGCCGGAGTTGAAATGCCGCGTGCGTCTATTCGCACGATCGCTATGTGGCGCCACTTCACGAGCACTGTCTGATAGTCTGACTATAGAGTACATTTACTACTTACGCGGGTAAAGTCCATGTCTAAAGTTATCTAGAGTATCTAGATTTTTCGTCAAAGGCAATAGACAATTTTTTTTCTCCGTTTTGTATCTTCATATTTTTGTTTTTTTTTACTCACTGGAAAACGCGATTTTGCAATTAACCATAGTTATGTAAAAATGAGAGATTCAAACCACAAAATTATGATTTTTGAATTTTTGTTATCAACGAATAGTTTATAATGTATTGTTTATAGTGTATAGTGTATTTGTTTATAGTGTATTTTATTGTTTTATCTATATAAAAAGATCTAAACTTTGTTGGCACCTAAAATTAATTTTAAAAAGTTTTCATTTTTTACAAGTTGCGTCTTTTTACCATTACATACATTATATACATTTTTTAAAAGTTAAATTTGTCAATGAATATCCTTAAAGAGAAAAAATTGACCATACTTGACTTCTTAAATGATTGCAAATTGAGTGCCATCCATACTTTTTAAATCATGTATCAAATTTTTATCTTCATTTTTCTCGAAACATATTTTATATGAGTTAGATCATTCTCGTATATGGCGAATTCCTCTTCGATTCTCGACTTTATTGACTCCAATTTTTGTAGCAGAATCTTTTTAATTAGAGCACAAAGAAGTTTAATTTATAAATTGTAAATATATCTATATCATAGTACAAATTAAATTAACATATATATGACCGTTAATTACTTTACTTAACATTATTAACTGCCTCGTTAACATCATTAATTGAAAATGATCTAAATTCGTGGTCAAAATGTTTTGTAATATATCTTTATAAATATTATTAATATTAATACAGAAAGAGAGAGAGAGAGAGAATAACATATAGAAAAATACCTATTGCAATCGACTCTGGTAATATTAAAGGAGTATTCTGCCTTATTGAATCAGAAGAATGTCTGTCTTTAAAAATTTATGTAAGGAAAAATATTGCAGCAATTAAAGATGCGGTTTATTTTTATAAGTGTATATTAACTTACGTAGATTGTAATAGTATTTTTAGTTATATCGCAAGTTAATCTAATGGATTATATGCAGATGACAGTAAGTTAAAGAATTGCGACATGTACATTTTGCGAAAGTAATTGAGAAATATTGATTGATCTGAAACATAAATAGAAAAAAATTTCTTAATTATATTTCTTAATTATATTAGTTTATTTATTTATATATTTATATATTTATATATTTATTTATATATATATTATTTATTTATATATTTATATATTTATATATTTATATATTTATTATTTTTAATTATATTAGTTAGTATATCAGTTGAAATAGAAGTAACATTAAGAACTAAAAATTTAGGAAATAGCAGCCTTTTAAATATTTTTCGGCTAAAATTCTCACTTTCCTTTGCATGTAAAGCAAAACTATTGTCAATATTGTTTTTATCATAGTTCACTTTTTGTAGAAACATGTTTTTTATAAGCATGTCAAATTAAAAAGTAATATCTTTAATAGTATTGTAGTTAGCATTTCCGCAAATTTGAAAAGTGTGATTTCGAAAAATCCAAATAGAAAATTTTTAATATTGTTATTTTGTGTTTAATTATAGCCTTCGACTACTTGCATTTAATCAGCCATTCCGGAGCCATAGATTATATCCTTTACCTTTTCAAACCAATCTTCCTTAGCAATCTTTTCGTCTTTATGAACTATTCAAGCTTGCTGTAATTTATATCTTAGCAACCTTCAATCATTCAGCGTCGCGCTGATTGGCAAAAATTTTAACTTGAGAACCAATTTTTACTCCCAACATCTTCATAATTTTTAATAATAGTATAAATTCCTCAAGAAATTCTGCAAAAGTACAGTCTGCTAAAAAAGCAGTTTCTTGAATTTTGAAGTAGAAAAATATGCTTTGGAATGAATTGTTTAATGCAATTGTTTTGGATATAGACAAAGTTCTAAAACATCGCTTCGATAAATCTTGGAAAAAAGTTCTTCGTAAACCGTTTGAACTTCCTTCTTACCCGCACGTTTTGTTTCATCCTGCACCCGCTTCAATTTACATCCTATAGTTTCAATAAATATTCAAATTTGCATTTGCAGTTTTACAAGTATATTCTTAAGGCTTCAAACTTTTAAAATATGTAAAAAAAATAAAATTCAATTTTTTTAATTCAACAAAGTAGAATACCTCTTTAAATAAAATAATTTTACCTATAAGGACTTTTGCTGTTATTAGTGAAAAAAATGTTTTAGTCATAAAAGTAGTTTAAAAACATTTTGATTTATTACAGACTCTTTTCACTGCAACTTTACAGATCTCATGTGTATAAATATAGACAGACAAAGATACTCATGTTGTTATTGTGAACCAAAAATTATAACGCAGAAACAACGGCTCAACCTTGCAGCTTTTTATCAGCAAATTCAATTAAACTTATATTTGGATCAGAATAAGTTGCATCGCACCAATACCTATGTTTACCTAGCTTATATGGTTTTTTTTCTTTTTTTTATTTCAATCAACGAATTCTCTTACATTCTTCTTTTCTTCTAGTTTTGTTTATTTTCGACATGGAATTAAAACATGCGTCGAAGTTAACGCACCGTTCTGACAATCAGTTGAACGATAAAATCACATTATCGCAATCCATTTCAGAAGACCTGAATCCAATGCCACGTAACGCATATAAATAGCGATCTTAAGCGAGCGGGAGCGGATTCGATTGAGCAACTGTCCTGAAAAAAAGTCGTAACTATCAATACAGAACCTGTGCGTAGAATAGTTCATAGCTGCTTCCTTGCAGGTGTCGGGGCACAATGAAAGCAGCGCGAAGTGCATTTCTAAATGCATAAATGTATTTCCCTGAATCACTTCTCGATGTGAAGGTATTTTATATATAAATGCTACATACACGCAGTGAATATTATATAGTTTCGTTTCGTAGAAATTCTATTCAATTTTACCTAGTGTCTTCCAGCAGTGCCAAAACAGAAAACATTTCGTAATTTATCTTTATAAATGTTATAAATATTAAATATTATAAAATCTAGAATAACATATAGGAATATGAGGAACGCAGAAATATTTTTAACAACATACTATACAGTTCCTAATATAAATAGCGCATACAATATAAACAATTCTTATGAAATATAAAACGAAAGGATAACCAATTAAGACAGTGTACCGATATTTTTAGCTCAGTTACAAAATTGTGTAGAAATTTCCATAGCACAATTCTCTTTACGTGTGCGTTAGCATTGCAATTCGCAATGAAATATTACGCGACGGCTTTATTTCACTTCTGCGAGTAATTAAGAAGAGAAAATACGCGCGAGAAATATAGGTTGATTTAATATTAAGGTCAAAAACTACGGCATCTTCAGGATTATGGCCAAGGTGAAAGGAGAGTTCGTCTTGATTAATCATTGCCAAGATCAGATCGGTGAAGCATGATAATTGCGCGTAAAATACGCCTCGTACTTAGGTATTACAATAATTAATGGTAGCAAAACTAGGTATAATTAACGTTATAGTCGGCGCACAGGAAGCGCGTTTCCTCAAGTGGCCATTCCACTTTGCCACTCAACCGTTCAACTTCTACTAACGGATCATCAAACATTATAATTAGATCCGAGACGAAGGATGTCGATACATTGCATAATCCTACCAATCGACATCGAAGTATTCAAATTTAAACACAGTTTAGAAGAAAATTCGATGAACTCTTACCTGAACAAATGAAACATGTTTTGATTAAAGGAAACAGAATTTTTGGTTCTTAGAATTAGGTTCTTGGTTCTTAGGTTTTTATTCATAAAAATTGAGTTAGCTTTGATAGTTGGAAAAACATTTCTATCTTATACGAATCGTTGGAAAAGATTCGTTGAATTAATGTAACAATGAACGAATTAAATGCATTTTAACCGAAAGAAACTGAATTTCTCATTCTTAAGACTGAATTTGGTTTATAATAGATGATTCTAACGCGTTTTTGGTTGAAGGAAATAAAATTTCTGGTTCCCAGAATTGACTTTTGTTTATAAAAATTAAATCAGCTTTAATAGTCGAAATATAATTAAGAAAACATCTGTATCGTATATGAAGAAAAAGATTGATCGAATTACTATGACAATGAACGAATTTTAACCAAAAGAAACAGAATTACTGATTCTGAAAATCTAATTTAGTCCATAATGAATTTGGTTCATGATGGTCAATAAATAAACCGTTTTGGTTAAAACAAATAAAATTTTTGGTTTTTAGAATCAATATTTGTTCATAAGAATTAGATCAACTTTGATAGTTGAAATATAATTTAAAAAACATTTGTGTCATGCACAGAGAAAAAGATTGGTTCAATTAACGTGACAGTGAACCAAACGTATTTTGATTGACAAAAATAGAATTTCTGGTCCTTAAAATCAAATTTGGTTAATAAAAACTATTATGTTTATTTTGATCAAAACGCATTTAATTCATTCATTATCGAATTTATTCAACCAAATTTCTTTCTCTATGATGATCTGCGTTCAGTTATTTCTCAATAGCCAAAAATCTGACTTTTGTCCGACAAATATTTCTTTAATATGTAAAACAAGCAGGAGGAATGGTCCAATTTGGAGAAACTGTCAGTTACGTAAGTGTGACGATTCCCCTTTGTATGTGACAGCACGCAGTAAAATGAGTCGAGAAAGCGAAAGAGCCGAGCGCAAGTCGCCAAGCTTCAAAATCACGCAATCGCGGCCCTAATATGCATATTACATATGTGAATTCTCGCAAATTGGCCAATGCAACCAAACGACTTGTGGATTGTGGTAACTAAGGTAACCTCGACTTTTCCGAAGCTGAATTAATCTTAGATCATGTGCCATTGGAGCGCGCGCGTTCAACTTTGACTGAGCTGACTGCTATTTCAGATTGATAAAACGGTGGATATAACGAATGTAATTGAAAGTGAACCAGGTAGCAGCTCCCACGCTTACAAATGTTCGATATCTCCTTTTCTAATCTCGAAAACAGATGATATCATAATTAAAAGCTTAGATTATATCATCGCTTGCGCGCGAAGCGTGACCATCGAGATTAGTCGACTAGCAATAACAGTAACAATAACAGTCATAATAGCAATAACAGTAACAAAAGTCCAGATATTGGTTGTCTCACGCTTTTATGCAATAAATTTCGCGAATAATCATTATTTTGCCGCTTTCTAAGTCCGTGAAACATTTTGTGAGAGTACGAGGCTCCTTATGAAATGACTAAATTCACGAAGATCCTGATTGAAATACATGACCAATTACAGAATAGTTTGCACACATTTTCCCTAATGAAGTTGAAGAAGATTCAAGTTTTCACAATTGCGGAACACTGCTAACGGGTTTGCGCAATAGTAGGTCATAACAGAGGAGTCAAAATAATACACTCAAAAAGAAAAAAATCCTAAATACAAGGTACTATTTCTTTAATTGCATGTTCTAAGCAACAATTTTTACTAAAAGAGTATTCTTCTTCTAATGAAAATAGACTATTAATTGAAAATCTGTAAAAAAATTGTGATTTGTGTAAAAAATTATTAAATTTAACATATTTTACATGTTCCAATCTATTCACTCTAATTTTTGTTAATTTAATACAAGACAAATATGTAAACAAATAACACTAATATATGTAATAATATGTCGAAAATTAACACAAAAATATAACACTCAACACAGAATAGCCAAAATAACCCAACGACAATATGTTAAATTAACATATTTGTATCATACTCATATATATAATATATATAAGTATTATATAATATGTTACATATATAAGCATATTAAAAGTTTAACTCAAATTTCTACACGGGTCGATTTTAATATAAATACAAAATGTTTTTTTTACCGTGTACTAGATATTCTTTCTTCCTTTCTTTTGAAATCAAAAGGAATATGTTCATCTAAAGTAGAAAGTCTTTTACGCACAATATGAAAGACACAACAAGCAATTGTACTGTTAAAAAGAGATAAAAGATAAAGTTTTTTTTTAACTTTAACTTTATGATAATTTCTCTTCAACTTTAAGAATTGTGTTTAGAATATTTTCCATTTGGTTTTAGATGAATCCCTCTTAAGATTATATATAAGAGCAAAATCCTCTGAAATTCAAAGAATCCCGCTGAGAATGATTAAATTTTATCGAATGCTGTATACGAGACATCTTACGTTATAATTGCAACAGAGAAGAAAACGTAAGCATATTTATTAAACATTATTATGTTCTTATGTATCAGTAGAATAGAAGGTTCATATGTACACTATGTATTGTCACTTCAGCTCCTGTCAAAACAAATTACCAAGCAAGCCCGTCAGCAGTGGTTCGCAATTGTTACAACTTGAAACGTTCCTAACTTCATTAGGAAAAATGTGTACAAACCATTTCGTAACCGACTATATTATCACGAACATAAAAGTTGACATACTTTTTCTTAGAACGCAGACGAGTTCTAATAGAAAGATTTGTTTTTGAGAAATTTTGAAAAGATACTTTCATAAACTTTCATGATCGTTACGATGTGAGACAATCGATGATGGAAACTTGATAATTTTTTAATTACATTTATGGAGCAAATATTGTATTGAATTAAATCAATAAAATAAATTTTTTATTATATTAACGTAATAATACATTTTCAAAAAATTACTCTCAGATTTTCATATTACATCTTGCATGATATGTTATTTTGAGTAAATTTTGACATATTCTTCCGAGTATTTTTATTGCAAAAAATAAAGTGTTCATTTTATGTTATATATATAATTTAAAAGCCAGAAAATCCATCCTAAATTTCAAATAGAACCAATTAAGTTGTGAATAATATTACTTGTGGATAAACTGAAAATGTTAATCAATTGACACACACATACATATATATACACATACATTTTTACATATGTGTTGTATTGACATTAAATACGATATAAAAATTTCGGTATTTCGGTAAAACATTTCATGTATGTTAATGTATTAGGTAGCTAAAGAATCATATTAAATATTCTCATTTTTGTGTTCACATTATATAAACGAAAATGCCCCATCTACATTTTATAAAAGTAATTTTAACAAAGCTTCCAAATTTTTAAATTATTTTTTATGTTATATTCACCTCGGTTTGACTTAAGATCAAACTATTATAATAAGCAAATATACAAAGAGTGCCAATTAATTCATATTTTTAGTTCATTAAGATGGCTAATGAATGTTAACTTTGTTTCAAATTTAGAAGACTTTTTAGAACACAAATAAAATTGATATTTTATTTTTTATTTTATATAAATGATTAACAAGGGCTCTTAAATTACAAATGGCAATACAAAAATGTATAAGGATAATAAGCCAAATTGCAAATTGGATGCGAATAAAATATTTTAATAAAATATGAATCAGTACGATAAAGGATTAAGGGACGTTTCTTATATATGATCTCTCTCTCTCTCTCTCTCTCTCTCTCTCTCTCTCTCTCTCTCTCTCTCTCTCTCTCTCTCTT
>NW_022639500.1:1928446-1934015 GCF_010583005.1 Odontomachus brunneus | reverse complement strand
TTTTTTTATTTTTTGCGACTACTTAAATTGTATTGTTCTCTAATTTATGATTAAAATGTTACCGTCAAAATCTCGACGTCATTTAGCACCGTGTATTAATAGTTATCGTTTGAATTTTAGCATGAGTATCATTTTGACATAAGTATCTCATGAGATACTCAGATTTGAATTTAGAGTTAGGTGTGAATTTTTTTTGGTTAAGTCATATGATATACGCTTTGGCGTGAATTTCACTCGAGATCCTGGATTGACAGGAAAACTTTTCCGTTTCTCAGTTGAGAGGAGGTGGGGCGAAGAGAGAAAGAGAGAAAAAAATCACATGATATCGCGAACGACACTGGTTTAAGGAGAAACCGGCCGACGAAATAGCGTAACTGATGTTTGACGGACGGAGGCCATTGAGGCGAACAACGCTCGCATGTCTGTACGAATATCCCTCCCGATCTTCTTCCTACTCCTTTCATCCCATTGTCCCCGGTCAGCTCAAGTGCCACCGGCCTGCAGGTGAGAATCCGTCATCGCGGCCCGTTTAAAAAGGCTAACCGATTGCTGGCCGTTTATCAGACACTTACGCACGCTCGACAGAGTGCGGCTGGGTGACCGAGGCGTCGTCTTCCTTTCTCTTCGCTTCGTTTGTCTTCCGTTTTCGAGTCGCGCGCCGTTCATTGTCACTAATTCTGACATATGTGCATGAGCCCTTACAAAGAGCACCGATCGCATTCATACGCGCGTTTTTCTTCGGAATTCCTTCGGGGCCCTCCGCTGCGACGAGGAAACCAGGAAAGTCGCGAGTGAA
The DNA here is from genome assembly GCF_010583005.1 of Odontomachus brunneus. NCBI lineage: Eukaryota > Metazoa > Arthropoda > Insecta > Hymenoptera > Formicidae > Odontomachus > Odontomachus brunneus. Next base: position 1,933,219 of record NW_022639500.1, on the reverse strand, counting down.
AGAATCTCGAGGTATCGCGGCTTTTTAGGGCTTGGAACAATGAATGAGTCGGCTGGGTGGTTTTGTATTATCGAAGGTATTGACATCTTTAGAAGTGTCGTTCCAATTCTCGGTGTAATAAATTCTCGGAAATCTCGTATCTTTGGCGCATTTCATACTAAGCTCGCGGTTTACAATCGACTAACACCGATATGAACCTAACTTCCTGAAGAGAAAAGTCTTTGGACTTTGACATTGCTCGCCACTATCTGCTCGTAACAAGCAGGCGAATAAAACGTGGACTATTTCCAAAACATTTTTTCGTTCAAGATGCCACATCGACTTCATTAATTTCCAAAAAGGAAATTGTAGTCCTTCGTCGGCGGTCATAAATGTCGATCGACGTTGCATTCAGCCGTAAAATCGGTCTACGATCTAGGAAGACACGTCGGCTTCCACGAAAAATAATCAGCCGGCGGATGTTGGCAATTTTTTGGCGGGTAGGGCCGAACATGATTCGGCGTCTGCTCTTAGTCACGCTTTTGTATCATTGTTTGTTTATTCGTTACCGGGCATCATTCTTTCTCGTCGATTTTTCGACATAGCGCGTACTCGCGATCGATCCAATATAGAATTCGTATTCACAAATTAGATAAGCGCAATATTAAAGGAACACGGTACGTTTTCCTTTCCGCGTTTCTCGACTTTAGCTAAGGCAGAGTATTTTTCGTAACATAAACTGGAATCGTTAATAAAATCAGTCGATAGTTAGTTGATTTGAAAATGGGATATAAGAGAAATCTAACACTATCTTAGGAATTAAGACAGTTAATTGGGAATTTAGATAGACAAAATAGTTTGAATTAGATTCACCGCACGTTTGTCTGCAAATGACCGTACAATAATTCGGCGCGTGCGTCACTACTTATCTCAAACAACGAGATCCTCCTCTAAATAATTTAATTTGGTGTTCGCACCAAACAATCAAACAACATAGGCTTTTACAGGTTGCATTCTCTATACTTGAGACGATACGTTCCATCTAGCGTTTATATATATATATATATATATATATATATATATATATATATATATATATATATATATAATACAAAGCGAGACCGCGTCGTACGACGATTCTCGCGGAAGGTCGCGTTACGGGCGAGCAAACGGCGAATAAACAATTCCATTACATTTATCAGATAATGAAAGGACAACGATAAAATTGCAATAGCATGTAAGTGCGAGGGAAATCTGTAGTCTGGAGTCCCGCGGGGGTGGGAGTGAGACAGTCCCTCGTAGGATAAAGAACCCACCGTGTCCTACTCGTTCTCTCTCCCCCTTGTCATTAATACCAGGCGACTGTTACATATGGATGAGAAAGCTGGGTTAGGCCAGGACAGTACGGCGGTACGGTACGAGACGAAAACGAAACGGGAATGTAGGGAAGCGAACTCATCGACTAAAAGCATCCCGCGGAAGGCCGAAGTCGTTTCGGTTTATTCTCGAATCTTCGCCGTCGTGGAAGCTCGCTCTCCGTGAAGAGAGCGAGCTATGTGGGTGACGGGGAAGACCACTCGTCAGGGAGAGGAGATCGACGGAGATAAAGCGAGTGCTCTTGACGTTTACCTTCAGTTTGAATTATCCACCGCGATCCGCGGACGGGGAAGAACGAAGTTTCGTCGTCCGTCGATCTCTCTCTCTCTCTCTCTCTCTCTCTCTCTTTCTCTCTCTTTTTCTTTCTCTCTTTCTCTCTCTCTCTCTCTCTCATCCTTAATTACAATTATCGTAAATATATCGGAATGGATAGTTAAAATACAAAATTTTGTCATATTTTATGATAAATAATTAATATTTGTCATATTTTATAATAATAAATTATAATTTTATAATTTTATAATAATAAATTATAATAATAATAAATTATAATTATAATATAATATTATATAATTATATTATAATTATAAATTATAAATATTTTATAATAAATTATTTATTATAATATATTATAATATATTATATAATATATAATATATAATATATAAAAATTATATAATATAATATATTATAATATATTATAATAAATAATAAATTATAAATTATAAATATTTTATAATAAATTATATTATAATAAATGTAGGTACAAATTCTTGAAATGTAAACTTTACCTCTAAGAACGAGATACATTAACGATAATTGCGACTAAGAATGATCATGTTATGGCCTTTATTATACTGACTGATATTCTATTAAAATATTTTATTCACACCAACTTCAGCAATTTGGTTCCCACATCTTTTAATATATTTTTACATTATTTTTTACTGCGTATTGCGTCATTCTGATATAAAATTCTGATTCAAATATCAATGCTATATGAGGCATTAATATTTCTCATAAGGGATACAACGTTTTACATATTAACGAGCAAAAAAAGTTGTTGCCAAATTTTCATACACGTGTCTAACTGAATAGTGTTTTCATTGGATATTTAATCAGTATTCTAAAACCTGTCTAAGGATAAAAAGCTTGTCTTAAAAAAGAATTAAAAGAAAAAGAAACGTGTCAACCTTTATATTCACGATCACACCTGCAGCTTCGATAATCCGTTTTTTCGGTGAGAAAAATTATCTGATAAAAAATTAACAAACGAATATTTCCAATCAAAATACCGATGAATTTTTATATCCGATTAGGATATCCGATTAAATTTAATCAAATACTTCTGATAATGACATTATTCTGATTATATTTCTGATTAGGACATTTCATCAGATAAACCGGTCAAAAAATTTTGAACCGATTTTCGAATGTTTCCTGATCATTGGTAATTTGATTGGAAATACCTTGTTTTTTTATGTTTTTTTTTATATAATTGTTAATTTTTTATCAATTTCTCTCAGTGTAAATTTTGAATTGCGTTTTAATTATTAAACCCTTCTGCCAATCGTGCGGTTTAATATTCCTCGCATTGAAGCGCTAGGGATGGTTAGAATAGCGAGGAAGAAGGGTGCCTTCTTTGTGCTCGTGGGAGGATATATCAGCTTCGGATGATACCGCGGAGGCCGAGGAGCGGGTCTCGCGAATAGAGTGAGCCGGAGGACGCCCCACCTGCAGGAGGCGAGGCTGTCGCGTGGTACTCGCGCTGTTCGATTCTCGATTCTCGAAGGGGCACACATGCTCGCCTTCGCGTTCCCCTTCGGCTCCGTAAGATATCGGGACCTCCTTCACCGTGGTCCTCAAACGAGCCTCGTACTTCGCCAGGTACACAACTGTTCACACACTCCTCCGCTCGCTCGCTCGCTCGCTCGCACGCACGCACGCACGCACGCACGCACGCACGCACGCACGCACGCACGCACGTATACACGTACGCACGTACCCACGCACTCGCCGCACCGGTATTCGTAAGTCCACGCATTCTATCTAACACAAGTTGGTTTCGACCAACGTCCGCGAAAATCTTTGCTTCGTTTCGCTCGGAATTTCCGTCAGCACGTCGAGAGGAAAGAGTTGATCATCGACGTTTTTCCGTTTAGTCTTCAACGAATTGATAGCCGTCAAGTGAATTCCCTGTCTTCTGTTTTCTTCCTTCTTGTTCTCTTTCTTTTTTCGTAAAAGTACCAATTCCTATATATATCTAATCTTGGCCATGTGTGTGGATACTGTTTTTGGTTTTTAAATACAAATATTTAAGCTTTTAACGTAGAATATATGCATATATTTAATACTATATATATTTTATATGTTGAAAGTTTAAATATTTGTATTTAAAGATAAGAAACAAAAAGAATGTCCGGAATTAGATACGTGTTCAAACACATTGATACTTTTACGTTATATTTTACTCTCTACTCTTACATAATATATATACATAATATAGTCTGCCAACGTTCTTATAATTCACAGTCGAACATTTTACGTCAGCTGATCAAACAGTCAGCTGATTCGGTCTCCTTACCAATGCTTCTATATAAATTCAGCAGATGCTTAAAGATCATCAGTCATAACATAATTTGCTCGCAGCTATCTCTCTCTCTTTTTTTCTTTCGATTACATCAATTCGTGACTGGCCAATTATTGGCCATGAATGGAGCCGAAAAGATCCGGCTGGGTATCGGTTTTGAAATGCACTGAGCTTACGCGAACATCCTTTCACTCGACATTTACGATTCACTTTCAATTTGTCCGCTGCCGGAAATTGTGTCGCCCTGTGAAACCCCTTTTTTACTCATGCTTACTGTATTGAAACGCAGATCAACAAGTGAAGAGGATTTTCAAGATGCGGATTTTCTGTGCGCTCTGCGGGTTGTTCCTGGCCGTTGCCATTGTCAATTGTAGTCCCATAGTCAAGAGAGAAGCGGATAAGACACTGAAGGACCTCGATCCATTGAACGAAGTAAGTCACTTTACAATCGTCTCTTTATTTTGCTCCACAACAATGTCGAGCATCTCGGTGACGAATCGCCGAGGTGTTGAGATGCTGGATCACCACTAAATGTCTTCTTGATTTCTAGTCATGTATCAAGAGAGCTGTCAAAAGACAAGGTGAATCACCTTGAGTTCCCTTAGAAAGTAAGAGAATGAAATTGTGTTTTTGCTTCCGGAGAACGGTGATCAAGCGTCTAGTCTTAATGAGGTCATTTAAATGCTAAAAGTGCTTAGTACTACGTGGCTATTGTCGATCTCTCGCGTTGAACGTGAAACTCCTTCTCCTTCTCCTTCTCCTTCTCCTTCTCTCTCTCTCTCTCTCTCTCTCTCTCTCTCTCTCTCTCTCTCTCTCTCTCTCTCTCT
>NW_022639500.1:1927391-1928116 GCF_010583005.1 Odontomachus brunneus | reverse complement strand
TCTCTCTCTCTCTCTCTCTCTCTCTCTCTCTCTCTCTCTCTCTCTCTCTCCTTCTCTCTTTCTCTGCGAGAAGACTCAAATAAACAGGTAAATCTGGCAGCAACTTTACAAGTCTTGCTTTACAAGATTTGTAAAAATTTCGTCTCTTATAAGTGATCCATTCATACTTATCACGTAGAATGACAAAATATGTCATGTAAAATGTAATATGAACATTCAAGTGTAACTTTTAGCACATTTGTTGCTATGTCAATATAACAAAAAAATACATTACTGTATTGAAAGTATACTGAGAGAAATTATCCGATAAAAAATTAACAAACAGATATCTCCAATCAAAATGAATTTTTATATCTGATCAGGGAATATCCGATGAGAAATATCAGTTCATAATTTTTGATCGATTTATCTAATAAAATGCCATTATGATCGGAAGTATCCGATAAAATTTAACCGGATATTCTGATCTCAAATATAAAAGTTGATCGAACATATCTGTTTGTTAGTTTTTTATTGGATAATTTCTCTAAGCATATATACTGATAAATATATTGTATATATTGATAGCACTATATACTATATATACTAATGAAATTTAATGATTAATTTGATATAGCATATTTGCTTCATAAATGTGAGATAAAAATACTAATGCCTGTGAACATGTACCTAACTCTGGACGTTCTTATTGTTTTAGTCTTCAAATACAAATATTTAAATTTTCA
>NW_022639500.1:1905881-1927381 GCF_010583005.1 Odontomachus brunneus | reverse complement strand
TATATATATATATATATATATATATATATATATATATATATTCCATGTTGGAAATTTAAATGTTCGTATTTAAAAACCAAAATATAATACGAATACCTAAGTACGTGTGTAAGATGTTGATACTTTTATCTTAATAAAAAAATAAAATGTAGAATTTCCATCATCAATTGTCCCACGTCGTGGTAACCATAAGAGTCTGTTTAAATCTATCTGAGGACACAATGTAGTATATGTTTATATTTTTGTATGTATTTTTCCAAAGCGGCACGGAAACCAACAGCCGAATTTTCCAGTTGAATTGACGAGCAAATACGCATAATCATACGTTATGCATTCGTCCTTCCTTTCTCTGCTGAGTGCGACACACTAAATAAATGCGTCGATACCTTCACTCGACCTAGAACAACTCAGCCGATACTGGCGGTGATCTAAAAAGATTAAAGCTCAACGACTCGAGGAAAATATCGCACACTCAGAGAAAACATGATGGTAACAATTTCATAGACGACAGCTAAATCTTGTAAAAATTGTAATTGCAATCAATATAGTTTAATGAAATTTATTTTGTAGTTAATGTAACTAAAGCTTCAGTTACAATAACTCCAAAATTCTGAACTATAAAATAAATGCACACTAAGAGAAATGATCTGGTAAAAAATTACCAAACAAATATTTCCGGTCAAATTCCGACCAAATTTTTATAATTTTAATCAGGATATCCGATTAAAGTTTATCGAGTATTTCTATTCGTAATGGAACTTTGTCGAATAAACTGATCAATAAATTAAGATTCGATATTTCTCATTGAATGTTCACTGATTGAACGTAAAATCTGATCGATATTTGATTGGATTTCGATTAGAAATATCAGCTTGTTAATTTTTTGGCAAATGATCTCTCTGAATGCATTAATTCTACCTACAATTCGCATAGATGTCACTTATATATACCCAGATAGACAGATGTACGTAAATTTTGTAGCAAGAATCGATTCGTAAGGGTTGCATCCCTTATGAGTGGCTCATATAGCACTTATATTCTCTCTCATCGCATACATTGAAAAAAATTATCCAATAAAAAATTAACAAACGAATATTTCCGATCAAATTCTGATCAAATTTTATATCCAATCAGGATATAAAATTTAAATATTAAACTTAATCGGATACTTCCGATTATAATCTCATTTCATTAGATAAACCGATCAAACAATTATAAACCCATATTTCTCATCGGACGTTTCCTGACTGAATACAAAAATTCATCGATATTTTGATCGGAAATATTAGTTTGTTAATCTTTTTCGAATAATTTCTCTCAACATAGAGAAACGAGATAGAAATACGAAAGAAGCACAAAGCAAAAAGAATGATAAAAATTTACTCAAAATAATATATTGTACAAAATATGATGTGAAAATCTGAGTGTAACTTTTGATAAATTTGTTGCCGCACAATATAACAGATAATTTATATTATTGTATGATGAAAATTTAATGAGATTAAGTCAATGCAGTATATTTGCCTCACAAATCTAATTGAAAAAATTGTAGAATTTCCATCCTCGTTGATTGTCTCACACCGTGATAATTATGAAAGCCTATCTGGGTAGTTGTCATCACCATGTTTTTTTTTTGAGCGCAAAGAATGCCAGTAGTTCCGCGTTGGAGGTTTCGGTGAAGCTAATCGTGACCACGGTCAATCCCGGTCTTCGCGCAGAATCCCGCGCAGTTCGTACAAATATCTAATATCTTGCAAATTAACAGAGGGGAAAGTCTCACGCACACTTTTCCTCTTACATCGTGCCTTCCTATTTTCAGCTCATTAAGAAGACGTTTTATGATTTATATATACATATCTTTTTTTTTATCTTTTAATTATATGATAATATCTTTTAATTTTATGGTTTATATATATCTTTTTTTTCATTTTTCCTCCTTTAAAAAACGCGAACGACGATTCGCGAGAGGAAGAGTTCGTCCGTCGCTCGTGAAGACGGGTTATGCCATAAGGAAGATATATCTTACTCTGAACGACGTTGTGTTAGCTAAATGTACTGCAGACGACACGACGTAAAGTGAGGAAGAGAGAAGGATACGTTGGGGCCGGGAGGAGGAGAGAGGGAAAACGAAGAGGAAGAGTGTACGAAAAAAGAGAGAGAAACACGCTCTCGAACGAGTCAAGAGTGAAAGTGGTCGGCGCTACCTTTACGAACTCAAACACGTATAGAGACGGATGTGCACGCGTGTAACGAAATTTCTGCGCGATCCACGTGGTGTACGCGTGTCGGCCGGTAATGAGTAGCGAAGTATCGTTGTCACTCCAACACGCGATCGCGCGTTAATGTAATCGCGATACGATCCTAATAGAATCGCTAGCGGTCATATACACGCGACCCGGCCACGTTAGGTCTCTCAACGAAAGTGTACGACGTTTCGTAATGCTTATAATTTGTGCGAAATTGTGCCGAAATAATTATGTACGAAATTGTGGCAATTCTGGCAATTATGTAAATGCCATGCGGGGCGTAATTATACGCGAAACAGTTTTCAGACGTGATTTTCCGTCGAACGTTGCAGAAAAGTTCGCGCGCAGAAACCCGCGAAGAGGCTGACAATATTTCATTTCTGTGTCCCGGCCCGTCAAGCCTTTCCTCAGCTTCTCACCTGTGTTAGAATTCTGTAACTCGTTATTAAAGTTAACAACAGTTTCGTTATCGTTAACTCCAATAATGAGTTACAGAATCCCAGCACTGGATATCTCAGTGTTTTATTAGTAGCGTCTTTCTCTTTTAGCTCTTTCCTCTTTCACTAACAGCGGATAGCTATACCAGTGACACAATAGAGCCTTTTAATTGAAGAGGAAAAACCGATTATACTTTGTAATTTTTTATCAATAGTGTTAAAATTACTGTTAAATACTGTTAAATATTGTTAAATCGACTGTTTCTTGTCGATTTAAGTGTCTTAAATCGAAGAGCAGAATTTTAAACTATTTATTTTATAATACATAATTGTTTATAATGCATAAGTGTTTATTTCATAGTACGTAACATATTCAAACACATAGTTAAACTGTTAACTTTTAAACTGTTTATTTTTTGGATAATTACCCTTTAATTGAAGCAAATTTTAAATTTAATTACTTGAATTATCTTTAATTATCTCCTCTCTGTCTTTTTGATAAGTACTGTTTGAATGTCTATTTTTTCTTACTAAATCTAATTTTTTTGAGCAAAGTTAATTTTTTGAAGTAACATAACATTGAACCGCTTGCGTTAGGTCTTCCAGACATTCTTCTACTTACGAATACATAAAATCGTCCAGCACATCTCAGGAAACATGAAACGTATCCATTTGTCCCCTTTAAGTGCCAATTTAAATGCACGCATATGTCCTGCGTGAATGTCAAGTAAATACTAATATAATGTAAGGTGTTAAATAATCAATCCAACTACATCAGATTAACAAATAGAAATAGCAAAGAATTGATACCAATCTAGTGAGTGAAGCTATTTCCTCAAATAAAATGCCTCTGATTTTCTCCCTCTCGATTTCCTTTTCCCTCAAATATAAATTAAATCTTTTGCTTCTTATCTTTAAATAAAATATATCACGTTACTTTGCAAATTTAAGGAAAGCTTTCTGATTTATACAGGTCTACGTTTTCGAGGTCGATGATGACACGGACAAAGGCGAGAATCCCGACAGAGAAAAGAGGAAGATCGGCCTCACGCTTGGCGTGACAAATGGCGTCATCAACTTCGTGTTTGGTGTAAGCTTGATTAAAAAATAATCAGTCTGTATTGTCCCTGTACGCATAATAGATCTCACGTAATTAAAAGGAAGATTTCATCACGCCAATGGAAGCTTCCTTTCAACTCGAAGATATCCCTGTCTAATATATACACGCATTAGACATAACGTAGACACGTAGTTAATCGACTTATAGTATTTCCAGTTACTTTAACAGAAACACGTTTCCTCCAGAAACTGGATTCCTTATTGGACGCGAAAACAAAGGCGCTCGCGGTACTTGACGATTCCAACCGTGCGAAAAACGCTGCTTTCGGGATCGACCCCAAGCATTCTGCCACTTCGCAATTCATCAGCAATTTAGTGTCGCAGAAAATTCGTGCTGCGACAGGTAGTATTGGCCCGGTCATCAACAGTGCGACCACACTGGTTTCAGGAGCGGCGGCCGGTCTGGCAAACTCGTTAGTCTCAAAGGTCGCACCTTTGAGTTCGCTCTCCGGTGGTCTCTCCGGGGGTGCTGGCACTGGTACGGATTTGTAACAAGCAGCTTACTTAAAATCGTCTCTTCCTTGAACTTTCAAATGAATATTCTCCACAAAGCGTAAAACCTCAAAAGACAAATAAGTTCCGATATACTTTTCTCTACGTGGAAAAAAATCATTTTTAGAAAAACTTGTGCACGTTATACGCATTTTTTCTTCAGTTTTCTTTTTTCTTCATTTTCTTTCTTTTTATCTCTTCTTTATTTCTTTATTTTTTCTTTTTCTCACTTTATTCCTCTCTCCCTTTCTTCTTTTTTCTCTTCTTCAATTCTTTTTTCTTCCTTTTTTTCCTTTTTCTTCTCTTCCTTTCCTCCTTTTTCCATTCTTTCTTTTGTCCTCCTTTTTTCTTTCTTTCTTCTTTTCTCCTTTTCTTATTTTCTTTTATTTCTTTGCTTTTTCTTCTTTTTTTTTATAAACGTACTTTTTTCTTCTCTTGTTCCACAAACATATATTTTTCTTATTTTCTTCTTTTTTTACATATGTTAAATTCCTCCTTATCAAAGGCACAGGTAAATTAGACTCAATGTTTTTGCTCTCGGAATACAGGAGGCCACGCAGGTGACGGCGGAGCGCCCGCCGGATCTGCCATTATAGGCAATCTCTTGACCGCGGGTCTCAACACCCTGTCGACCCTGAGTCAAAGCAGCGGCGGTACGAGCGGCGGTACCGGCGGCAGTGCTGGGAGCGGCACTTCCAGCGGAAGCGACACCGGCGCCAACCTCGGTGGTGGAATTAATATCGGAGGTTTCGCCAATTTAGGAGGGGTAGGATCGCATTAAGTTCTTTTCACCTTTCTATATCTGTGTGAACGTTGATTTTTACGCACTTTGAAGTCCCGCACATGTCGCCCGTCCTATGTCTGACACGTAATGCTATGACTGTTTATCTTTCTCTGCTGTGGAACTCTGGAACTCGTGCGTTTTCGTGAGGAAGAAAATGCGTTTGTGTGTATGTGTATCTTTATTTAATTGTACCTCACTATAAGACACGTATCTGACGTTCTTTAACAATTCTTAAAAAAACGATGAAGTCACTTAACAAACTTGGACGACGGCAAGGACTCGTGACGTTGCTTGCAGGAAAACTGTCGCTAGTGGACGCGTTTGTAAACAAAAAATTTACTTATTAATAATTAATTTGCACGATAATATGATTACTCTTTCCTCCTTAATACTATTCATCTGTCGGAGCTTCTGATATTATGTGGTAACAACACATTTAACAAAGCTATCGATCTCTATAAAACGACCCTTCTGTAATGGCCGTTGGGACTTGTTCTCTTGTATCTCTCATCGACATATCTCTACTTCAGCGGCTTTCTCTACGCCATGAACTGCCACTGTTGTATCCACAAAAAGCGTAATAATCGATTGCAAGAACTTATAGTTCACTGGTCACCTTGACACGCCTCGCTAAACCGCTATCAGCTAAGTCACTAATCAACGTCGCTGTGAACCTCTCTCTTAATTTTCCTCGGAAAACGTCTTCGCGAGACGAGACCTTCCGCTACTCGCACAAATTGTAGTTTATATCTGCCACTAAAATGAGTATTGTACATACAAACAGTACGAATACACGCCACCGCAACCAGATTATTAAACGGCTTAAAAGGGGAAAAAGTAAACAACTGACGGAATGAATCGGGACGATGGGATGCGGAAAATAGGAGACACTGGGAGTTTTGCGCCCTGGAATCGGTGAGCAGCAACGCTTGAGAAAAGAAGTTCCTTCCTTATCTTGAGGCAAAGCGACATAAGTAACAAACGAACGACGAAACGACACGCATCCATCGGAGAATCGAACGGACAGTAAACGGACTTTCAGAATGAGAAAGAAGGAATTCACGATTATTCCATATAATATGGAATGTGAATTTTTGTTTGCAGTTTGGCCGATAAGCAAGATCTTCCTCTTTCTCTCTCTCCTTTTCTTTCAGAAAGAGAGAGAGAGAGAGAGAGAGACAGAATATGTTTAGAGAGCCCGAAAAGGAGCAGAGGAAGAAAATTCATACAGGAAGAACACTCCTAACGAGCTGACTCTTCTAGTTAAATCGTGGACTGCGTTGTGTCTAACATTGAGAGAAGAGCCGGGGTAAATCGATTTTTGTCAACGTAAAAGTTGTAAATAATTATAGTAGGGGCCTATAGATATGTGTGCCCGGGCGATACAAGTGCGCCGACTATCGTTGTGTATAAATTATGTAAATAGCGCATCCAAATGTTTTGCGATACGTAAAAATAACGATTGACGTTGAAGATGATGGCGAATGGTGACGTTGCTGCTGTCAAATAAATTTACGACCATACTTTTGTCTATCTGTCTGTGACGAGCTCATTGTGAAGCATCACGAAGCCCGATATGTCCCTCTCCTTGTCCTTATTACCGTTTAGCACCTGTCTATGCGTGTAATCGATAGTCTGTCTCGGTCTAGCTTGTAAAAAACAATCGATGATTAAATCAGCCTGAGGAAAATTAAGAATACAAATTGCTGGCTCCTTGAAGTACTGCACTTACACAAGAATTTTGGTGGGGACATGTATACTCACATATACATATACTCAAATACATACACATATAGATTACCTTTATACATTCAATTTTAAATATTTTATTTTATACATATTTGTATATAACTTTTAATCTTACATACTTTATTTTCCTTACATCTAAAATACCTAAAGTTAGATCCTAAATGGCAAATAAAATCGCAGAATTTTCTCAATGGTGCACACCACTGGTTGTTGTTCCCCCTCTATTCAACGGCACCGACAAATCAGAAAGAATGACAAAGAACGGAAGTGCGATATATGCATATGTCCCTAGGCGTTTGCATGTACAGGCTTCAAAGTGCTGCGCAATTTTCCCACACTACACCGATTCGCAATGACTTCAATGAGTGATAAAATGCGTAATCAAACGACGCTGGATGAAAACGTTGAATAAGCTTGACATGTCGTGTGAATTTATGCGCAGAATAAGGCCCGTACTGTCACTACCACAGAGGACACGCCCGTGTTCGACAGGTCGAAGGTGTCCTTGGAGATACCGTCGGCGGCTTTCGGCACCAGCTTCACTCTGCTGACAAACGTTAGCAAAGTTCTCAACAGCGTGATCATGGTGAGTACGAATCTCAATCGGAACATCGCGTCGTATCAATAAGTCACGCGATTGTTGATGTTGCCGTTGACACGTATATTCTACTGTTCGATTTTGTTCGATTGCTCGCCTTTTTACTGTTCAATCGAGTCTAATCGATTAGCGCGTTCGAACGTGTCACCTTTCACTCAGCGTGTGTGCCAGATAGATGTACGAAAGGAAAGAACGTTAATTCGTTCGCTCCTGATGTAAGCGGAACTGCTAATCGCCCCAAATTACGTGTACTTCGCGTCGACCTCTTGACGCCTAACGACTAATCCACTCACATTTTTCAGAACTCAGCCCGTCGAACGCAGACGGTCCTAGAGGTCTTCAAGCCGTTCTTCCGCGGTACTTTCGCCATAAAAGGCCTGCCATCGGACAATCCGCATTGAATAGTGGCTGCCGCTCAGCAGCCCATAGAGAAGTTGCTCAATAATCGTCTCCTCATCGCGCGAAGGAGACATCCTGGTTCCACACCAAACAAAAGCAAACTAATTTAGCTCGTGGAGTCTATTCCGTAGTCCTTGACCGTATAGATGGTTTCTTAGGTCTAATTTAAGTGAAATGTGTTTACATCGCCGCGTTCCTCCACGGTGATACCCTTGTTATCACTGTCATTTATAGATTGTTATTTATAGCGCCATATTCTCGTCTCGTTCCTCATCCATCCTTGAACGATTTGCACGTTCGTTTTCTCTTTTATCGCCAGACGCTTTCAAACGCGTTTCTAATAACTAAAGAGATACGCATTTTATGTAGGAAATAAATATTTATACATGTGTTTATATGTATATATGTAAATTAAATGCAGGTGAGAGATAATTTTGTAGGAAAATAATTTAATCAAATTTTAATTAAATAACGTTATATAACGTGAAATAATAACTTGGAATACTGTAAAATGAGGACTAGAGAAAGGAAAGAAAGAGAGAGACAGACAGACAGACAGACAAACAGAGAGAGAGAGAGAGAGAGAGAGAGAGAGAGAGAGAGAGAGATAAAGAGCAACGAAATAGAAAGAGCGACGATCAAACTAGTTTATACGTCATAAGACTTGAATCCTGTACTAATTGAAACAGTAAATAACTTTTACTTTAGGAGACTTCCCGGCATATCGATTCGCCACGAAATATCTATCTACTCGTTTGTATAAGCAAATAACTGTTGCGAAACACATGCTCCTGATATCTCACAAAAATATAAATACTTCGTTTTCCATTTTATTTGGTGCCACACATATATAAGAATTTTATAGAACATAAAAAACATGTTCTGCAAGAACATGCAAGAATAGCGCATGTTGGCTAACGCGATGGTTTGTCGCACAGATGACCTAGTTGTAATTATTATAGAAGATCAGGCGGTCGAGGTACTTTATCTGACGACATCAGGAACTCTATCATGCAACTTTATCATTTATGCAACGAGGATAACGGAGTCTCCTCGAGGGCAGATTCAAGATTCCGCGACCACTACGCTGCTTCTCACACATCCGTTGAGCAATAAAAAGATATAATCCCGTTAAGATTCCTGGTCCCTCGTCATGATCCTCTTGATTGATGACGTTGGAAGCAAAGAAAGGCGCATTCAAAATTTTTGCGTAATATGTTGAAGCAAAAAGATATATCCATAAAGTAACATTTGCAATCAATTGATCGGATATGTGAGATAATTTGAAACCTTTCCAACTTATGTGAACAGGCTGTGCTAGTGTGCAACTGAAGCGAGAGAAATAAGAGCCCTTTGCGGAAGTTAAATTCAAACTGAAGGAGAATATTATAATGCTCGTGATGTGTGTGATATTTTTATGTCAAATGCATGTAACCGGCCTATCGTACGCGGCGAACTAATCTTCCACGTCAAACCAAAAAAATTAATTTGGCTCTATGTAGTAAGTAAATCGAAGTTTTATTTTAATTTAATCTTTTATATTAAATTAAGTATATAATATAAATATAACAATAATAATAAATATTTAACAATAAAATTAATATTATTAATTTAATATATAATTTAATATATAATTAGTATAAAATATTATTAATTTAATATGTAATTTAATAATTTAATATTCTAGATCGAAATGTTAAACTTATTAATTTTGAGTAAATTAAATCCTGATAATAAACTTGTGATATAAATTTTGGGATATATAATTTATTTATGAGGTATATAAAGTAAATAACGTTTATTTAAATACAGTATATATTTTTCTATGTGCAGTATCTTCTTAAAGTGAAAATTAAAAAATGTTACTCAAAATGAAGTTAATATTTTTACGTGACTCCAATATGCTCGATAATGTTTGCATCCTCGCTCTATTGCAAAATTAATTGCACTGCGGTCAAAGGCAACGCGTATTCGACTCTGTTTTGAGATCTTCACACAAAAAAACATTCTTGTTTGGAAATATCTAATATCGTTAATTTTGACATGATAATGTCCAAGTGAGATTTATAATAATGAGAAAAAACAAAAATAAGTTACTTATAACAATATATTTTGTATAATTTAACGAAGAAAAATGTCTTTTTATTATTCAAAATAATTTCCATTATTTATTATTCAAAATAATTTCCATTAATGATAATTCATTAATATTAGATTGAATATATGATATTTTTAAATACGCGTTATATGTTCCTAGTTCCTCTATCCACTTAAAACTAATATACTCAAATTAGCAATTATTGTTTCATTTAAATAACTAAACTAGAAACCATTATTTCGTTGTAAGCAACGATATATAATTTTGTTAGGAGAATTTAAAATTTTGGAACTTGGATGTTATAATTTTATTTGAATATTATAATAATTTTATAAGAAATATTATGATTATTTTAATGATAATAATATTCTTAATATTTCATGATATTGATATTTTTTATATATACTTAATAATGATATTCTGTTTAATCTTCTTTCGAGATTTAAAATCATCATATTCTTCAATATTACCAACATTATCTAATATAATCCGAAATAATCCAACATTTTATACTTTCCATTAATGAAAATTATTTTTGAATAATAAGAACACAATTATTTTCGAATAATAAGAACACAAAAATTTTTCTCCGTTGAAAAAGCTATATAAAATATATTCTTGTAAGTAATTTATCTTTATTTAACTATATAAATTTTGCTACGTAATCTCATCTAAAGATTAACATGTCAAAAATGAAAATATCCTCTAAACAAGAAGGTCCTTTTCCTTGTGCATATATTCGTCGTGTACACGTTTGTGTAGAAGCGGCTGAGAAAAAATTGTGTGCTATTTGCATAGTTCCCAACTCGGTGACCCTTCCTGCTATTTACCTTCTGACAGACAAGTCAATGGAGAAGCATGCAACATGACACAGAAAATAAATCGCGACGTGCAAAGTTCGAGGAAGCGTTGCGACATGGACTATAGCACGCGGGAAAAAATCTAGGTGAAAAAAAGCGCCGGGGAGCTCCGAGGCTGCGCAAATAGGCGTGATGCATTTATATAACCCGTATGACATAAATAAACGCTATTATCAAATGCCAAATAGCAAAAAAAAAGAGAGAAAGATAGAACAATCGTGTATACGTACGTGAGCATGGCGTAACGCGGCAGAAAAGTGCGAATTTCGCAAGGTACACGATGAGTCGTCGAAACGCACCTGCGCCGGCAGAATTTCAACGAGCCAGGAGAATTTTCACGAACGGTAAATTAAAGCCCCCGCATTCGCGGGGGGCCTTATCTAAGCGCGATTGCTCATTTGGCGATTGCCCAATTAGGGAACGGGTAAGATCGAAAGTGCTCGGTGTGCCCTGCGTCGACACACTCGAAGTATCTACCAAGCATCCGGTTCGGTCACTAGCGAGGCGAGCCGCCAAATTTCGTCGATTTGTTCCGTTTACACCGCGAAGAACACGTAAGATCTTTCGTAAAAATGCTGACGACCTTCGCGACCGATTCGAAGTATCGGCAAGTGGGAGAGAGAACTCATCTCGTTAGTGTCGATTCCGCCGTCCAGCAAGATGCACTTGTCCCCGTAACTTCATACGCTACGCTAGTCCGTGTGAATCGACGAAAACGCGACGTGTACACACGGACGTGTCCCGGTGCGTGCGTATGTCATATGCCTGTGTGTATGTGTGTGCATGTGGAATAACAACGTGGAAAAAAGTAAAACGATCTTTGTTAATTGTTTTTGTTTAACGTGCAGGTAAGAGAGTTCCCTAACAAAATTCCCAGGAAAAACTGGTCATTAGCCAGAAACCGACTACTTTTTACTGACTAGAATTTATTAAACAGCAACTGTTAAGAAATTGGCCAGAAAAATATTGGCTAGTGTTTCATGGCCAATTACTAGCTAAAAATTAGGTTAGAAAAATTAGTAAGTAAATACTAAACAGTTTCTATTCAGCATAAAGTCCGAAAATTCTAGCCAGTGTTTCTTGGCTAGTTACTGACCAGAAACTAGCAAGTGAAAATTGCATATGCTGGGCAGTTTCTATTTTTTGGCCATTATTTCTTGGATATTTACTGGCTAGCAACTTATTAATTAAAATTAGTAAATAAATGATTGGCAGTTTCTGCCTAAGAAATTTTAAAAATATTGTCCAGTTTCTTTAGCTAGTTTTTTGGCCAGAAACTAGCAAGTAAAAATGGAAAGTAAATAATTTTGCCTAGAAAAAACTAGAATACTGTTTGGTATATTTTGGTCTCGCGATAAAGAGAGAGACTACGAACTTATTTAAAAAATTAACTCTTTGCTCAGAAATAGATTTAGTAAAGAATACTAAGATGTTGTAAAACAGTATTTATCAGTAATAGAAAGAAAATCATTAAAAATTCTAAATTGCGAACTTATTTTATAAAAATTAATTCTGCTCAGAAATAGATTTTAGAGAAAAATATCAAAATACTGAAACATAATTCTTTAAAAACAAGAGATTTATTAAAAACTACTAAGTAATTGAATGTAAAATTCAATACTTCACGCCTTGCGAGAAACTATAAATTTATGAAAATATCTCGAGAATTAACTTTGCTCAAAGATAAATTTAGAAAAGAATATTAAGATATGTATTAAAACAGTTCATTTTTAAATTTATATTATTTTTTATCAAAAATTCATTCAAAAATCAAGAAAAAATCATTAAAAACTGCAAAACAACTAGATTTAAAATTCGATGTTCCACATCTCGCAAACTGTAGATTATGAAATTATTTCAAATATTAATTTTGCTCACATACAACAAAAACAGATTTAAAAAAAAAGTATCAAAATATTGGAACTGCATTTATCAAAAAAAGCAGATATCATTAACAACTGTTAAGAAATTCAATCCGATACTTCACGCCTTGTAATAAACGTATATTACCATGTTATTTCCAAAATTAATTTTACTCAAAGATAGATTTAGATTTTTTAGAAAAATAATGTTAATATATTGAAACAATAATTATCAAAAACAGAAATGAAAAATTTTTAAAAAGTCTCAGCTAATTGAATTTAAAATCCGGTACTTCACGCCTCGCGATAAGCTCTATATTACGAAATTATCGTATAATTTTTATGAAACTCGAGAAATGAGAAATATTTTCCTGAGTAAATTTCTGCGTAATTTCGTCATTTCCATCACCGCAAGTACGTGCTCAGAATCAAATTCATTCACTTGCATTCAAGGCTACCTAGATTATGGATATTTTTTCTTCGTCTCCCCGCTTATTTATATTCGTTTCGAAACGGATAAATTATTTTATTTCATATGTTAAATAATCAAGACGTCAAATAATAAAGATTAGTTTAAAGGGAGTAGAAAACGAAGTAAAATTGATGACCTAATGTAACTGCACCACGTGATATATAAGTAGTTATCATGTTTGCGTGTCGGACAGATTATGCATGTCATGCCATTTTCTTTGCATTTCATATTTCCTTGCGAGTAAACTGGATTCAGGAAACGTGAGCGTTCAGTTAACTAACCATCGACGAGCTCGCATCTCCGGGAAGTTCATTCAGAACGTAAGTTTAAAACTGTAAAATTCTCAGCGACTTTGGTAAGCCAAAGTTGATGGCTTCTAAAACTAATTTGCCTGTTAGATTTGTTTTAAAACTTTTTCATTTGCACAAAGATCTATTTCGAAACTGGTTATTGCAGCGTAATAATATTCGTGGAAAAATAACAGTTTGATTGTTAACAATTTGCTCGAATCTTTCTTTCCAAGCCTCAGAAACGAATTGTAATTTCGAGATTCTGTTTCTCAAACATTACCGTATTCATCATCCTATATCATGCTATATGAAGCGTGCACAGAAAAAATTAATATTCACTTATAACATAATCAAATAAAAATGTGAAAGAACAAAATCTCTATATTTAATCAATAAATAAAATTATAATAAACAAATGAGAATAAGCGCAATATCATATATTAAACAATTGTTGTATACATTAAAATAACATAATCAAATTAACAATCATTGTCTCTATGTATAAGAAACGATATATCATTTTGTTTTTTAGAAGAATTTTCAAGTCTTAAATGTCCATACAATGCTATAATTTTATTTAAATAGTATAATAGTTTCATAAGAAGTACGATATGATTATTTGAACGACAATGATATTTTCTTCCTACATTTAAAAATATCATATTCTCAATCCAATACTTCGTGCTTGCTATTGACGAAAATTATTTTTGGATAATATATTTCTCTGTGTTGAACCATACAAATAAAAACAAAGTAGAACATATAAAATATATCGATGCAAGTAACTCAGCTGTCTGATTTTATTTTAAGACTTATATGCTAAAAATAAGAATATTTAAAAAACAAGACTGTTCCTTTTTCTGTAAGACTAATCATTGTTCTATTTGTCTATTAAATCTCCATTAATATTATACGCTTTTAAATCATCACCTATGAACTTGTGAGCGGTCAAAGCCAAGATTTTGCAGAAAGGTCAACATATAGCCAGAATTAACGAACACTATTTATAAAAGACACAATATATTGAAGTACATCGCACAATCTCGCACTTTTTGTTCGCACGTAGTCGCAACGATTATAATTAGTCGCTAATTTATCGTCCGAGTTCATTGTTATTTGGTTGGATGCAGTATTTGTATCCATTTTTAGGTCTTCTTAGCCTGAAGCAATATTAGAGATGCAAAAAAACTAATAATTTAAAGAAATAATTAAAAATAACAATTTAAAAATAATAAAGTAATAATTTAGGTAATAATTTAAAAAATTATTTTTTTAAAAGAAGAAGAATGAATTGTAAAAGTAAATAAAGAGAAAAATAAATCAAAGTAAATTACCGACATGCGCGGTTACATAAATCTAACTTTGTCATATTTTGTTGTGCAACTGGTTAAAAATTGCACCAGATATAAAACCAGCAAATAAGTAGCGAGACGTGCACAGAAATTTGTGTTTTATGCAAGGCAAATGTACACAGAAAAATATATCGTGCACGACACGTATCCAGTCACATGGAACCCCAGTTCTATTTTTTCAAACTTGCTGAACTTCTTTTCGCGGGGATTTATGGTGCAACCGAAAGTATAACATTCACGTTCAACGGACACGACTGTCCGTCGTGATTTCACCGAATGCCAAATACTATTGACGTCTGGCATTTACTACTCTTGCAATACTCCATTGCTATGTTATATGAAAACATTTCACGCGTGAGTCCACTACTGCCGCCTATTATTTCGCATATAAAAGTTCAAATTTTCGCAATAGAGAAACGGCCCGCGGGCCGCGAAACATTTCGAACGAACGCAAGCGCTTGTTTTACGCATGCCTTTCACAGTGAAATAATTAGCGTGAAACTAATTGGAGCGTGTCATGCATTGACCAAATTGGTCCAATTTCCTACGAATTGATGTAATGCTGTCATAATAGTATGGTAAATTGCCATTTATTGTTAATGTGTTATTTTCGAATCAATTTTTATTTTCACCAAAAAAGAAAATAAGGCAAAAAAAGGATTAAAATGTCGAAAGCAAACTTCCATATCTATCGATAAAAAAAATTAACATTGCAAATTTAAGTGTGAAAAATTAAATTTATTAATCTGAGAGTTTCCGACAATAGACGTGGAATAATTTATTGCAAAGACCAAATCAGAAAAATGAGACTAGAATGTCGAAGGATAAATTTCTTTTCTATCGATAATAAAAAAATTTAACATTGTAAATTCAAACATAAAAAATTAAATTTATTTATCAAAAGTTTTCAATAATAAATATAAAATAATTTTTTGCAGGAGAAAAATGAAATCGAAATGTCAAAAAGCAAATTTCTCTATCTATTTATTGTAAATATATTTTACATTGAAAACTTAAACGCGAAAAATTAAATTTATTTATCAAAAGTTTTTGATAACACGGAATTATTTATTGTAGAAACAAAAGAAGAAAAATGGGATCGAAATGTCGAAGGGCAAATTTCTTTTTCTACTGACTGTAAAAATATTTAACTTTAAAAATGTAAATGCAAAAATTAAATTTATTTATCGGAAGTTTTCAATAATACACACGGAATAATTTATTACAGAAACAAAATAAATAAATAGATATAAAATATAAATATCAACAAAAATAAATAGAACCGAAATGTCAAAGAACAAACTTCCTTATCTATCGATTATAAAACTATTTAGCATTAAAAATTCAAACGCAAAAAGTTAAATTTATTTATTGAAATTTTTTAATAATAGACATGAAGCAATTTATTACAAAAACAAAACGAAGAAAGAAATCGAAATGTCGAAGGATAAATTTCTTTTTCTCTTAATTGCAAAAATATTTTTAGTATTGAAAATCCAAATGCCAAAAATTAAAATTGTTTATTGAAAGTTTTCTATAATAGATACATAATTATTTGTTGTAAAAGCAAAACGAGAAAAATGGGATCGAAATGTCGAAGGGCAAACTTCTTCTTTTATTGATTGTAAAAATATTTAACATTATATAAATTCGAAAGCGGAAAATCAAATTTATTTACCCGGAACTTTCGATGATAGACACGAAATAACTTATTGTAGGAGCGACGTCCGTTTGCGGAAAAGCATAATCGCTATCACAGCCGGTACGCGTATAATGGAACCGATCCCGATTACGTGTATGATTACGCAGAGTGAAAGTGAAAGATGGAAGTTGTTATGTATCGTAGTCCACGTGGACCCTGGCTGGTTTTCGAAGACAAGGACGGTTAAGTATCGCGACTGCCGATCGCCAGGCAGGACGGCAAAGCCCAATAATCGTTTACCGCGAAAACGCTTTCTGCCGGACGAGAATACGCATTGAGCATTCGCGTGGAGGAAAGTGAGCGCATTATTATCGCGAATCGGACGTCTGTATTTTTTCGCAATCGACAAAAATTCTCGCGCGATGTACTTTGCGGAAGTCTCGTAGAAAGTCTCGTTTGCTCATTACGAGCTCAGGTGTGCTGTTATGGCGTGTGCTGTTCGGTACACCGGCATAAAAATTCTGTAAAAGTGCCGTGACACTGTCTAACAACTGTAAATTATTCAGTATTATGTGATAATTCGAGAAAAAAATTACCATATATAATTATATATAAATTTTTTTTCTATATATTAATCATATGTAATTGCTCAATATTCACAGCGAAAAAAAATGTTGTACAAACATAAATGAAGTTATGTTTGGGACAACTTTTAATGTTGACATTTAATTGCATGAGATCACTTTTCCTTCTTTCTATTCAACAATAATTTTTTCCATGTGGACATATACAATTATATATGATTGTGAATATAAAGACAAAGTTCACATATGTATGTGTGTCATATAATTATATATAATTTATATACATCATATATATGATATTATGTATATAATGAATACATGCATATATATGTATAAATAATGTATAAATGTTATATATAATTTATATATATCGCATTATTCATATAATTATATGAGATTATATATAAATTTTATTCATATATAAGGTGTTCATCTCGTAACGTATCTCACTATTATTTTAACAGTTACAGTAATCGGGTAAGAAACAATTCTAGATATAATTAATCAGTTTTTAATGAAATGCCGTTCATCATACATGGGAGAACAACAATTTTTTTAAACTTTCTCATAAAAATATCTCAAAAATACTAATAATGTTATTGAGTTTGTTTTGATTCACTTTACAACGCTACGGATGAAAAAAGATATAGTTTTATCTAAAAAAAATTAAAGTGATCTTGATTTTTATTTTACGAGAAAAGAACATTTTCAGAATTTTTTTATTATCATCTAAAAACTAATTAATCACGTCTAGAAATTTTCCGATCATTGTGACTGATAAAAATATAATGGATATCTTCACACAACACACACACGCACACACACAGTCTGTAAAACACTTGAGCAAGATCGCTTTTGTTTTCAAGAACTGCATTGCAATATAAGTAATTTTAAATTATTTTTCATCATCAATTGTGTTCCTGACGATTGTGATCAATTGTCTTCTCAACTCGATCTGGAATATATTATATATTACACAATCGCACACGTAAACGACTATCCAGTGATTTTTTTCTGATATACTCAAATCCGAGACTGTAGCACTTCGCGAGTACTTCGTGGATTTCGCAAGCTTTCACTATCGGCCACGAAGCGGGCCGATGCAGGTGGTCCGAATTTTGTACGAGTTGCAACACCAGACATTCGTCAGGCTTTATCGCATCGCGACACGCACAATAAGATCGAGCATTAATTCGGTGCACGTGTTACGTGTTCGTATCACGTACGACGAGAATGCTGAAATGGATCGACGAAATCTCCAATGGACTCCAGTAGCAACGAATCACCGGCTTTGCTTGGTAGTCATGCTCGGTCAACGGCGAGAACCACCGGCTGCCGGCTCGCCGGCATCAGTATATCAGTAATAAAATTGGCATATCGGGTCAAAGGGAAGCAATTTGCCAAACGATCGTCCGTGAACGCGCGATAGAGGTGATCGCAGTTTCATTACAGCGAACTGTGGATGATACGCAGACGCGGAGGCGATTCTCGAGAGTCTTACGACATTCTCAAGTGCGAAACATTTGTGAAGCGATATCGTCTCGTTCTCTTCCGAGGGATACCGAAGAAATAAAATCGTGTGCGTGTGTGTATGTATACATATGAGCGAGTGTATACGTGTTTGTGTTCGCACATGTGTCGAAAAACGCTCGAGAGTAAGTTGGGTGGTTGAGTAATGTGCGAAGCGATATGCGCGGGCTAGAAGAGAAGAAACACTTTCGCATGCGCGCGCGTGTCTGGGTTTAAAAGTCGTCGCCGCCAATGTAAGTCAATGAGCTCAATAGTCTCGGACTCGAGAATACGGTGTATTCTCAGTGAAAACTTGAATCACATCAGTAATCAATAGTAGATCATCTACTATTTTTCGAGCAGTATCTACAAGTTGTTCTACTGAATAATTTACAATAAATATGAAATATGCTGAGAAAGGAAGAATTAAAAATTTATTTGTGGTGAGGGGAATATAGAGTTTATTCGCGGGAATAAACTTTATTCCACAGAAATAAGCATCGTAACCTACAAATAAATTTTTTAATATTCTTCTTTAGTGCGTAAAAAATGATTGTTAGGGATATTTATAAACAGTCAAGTGTTTTCAAGACTGTTATTCTTATCTACTTGAAAGGTATAATATATTAACAGGAGGGATTGAACAAAACTATTAAAATGTTTGATTATGTCATTTGAATAATAATAATTTTGTACTCATATTTTTTTATTTTAAGAAAACAGTCATAAAATGAAATCTATTTACTAAAACTTTTATTCATGAAATTTTAAATAACTTCTATTTTCTTTTAAAATAGAAGAAAGTTGTAGATAAACAGAAACTTTTACTCTGCTTTGAAAAAGAAAAAATTTTCTGGATGATCAAGCAGGTTTGCTGTTAATATTGCATATAGTTTTATGCCTGCGACGAAACCGTTTAAATATATTATTTATAGGTAATAACGTGATGTGATTTTCACCTTAATTTTTGGTCAGTCGTTACGTCAATTATCCTTCTATAATCATGTAATAATAACGTAAAAATGACAAAAATAAGTCACCGTTCATAGACGTCACAATGAAATGTGAAAATGTGTCACATTAATCTGATTAATTTGATATCGATCGACAAATCATTTTTTAATATAATCTAGGACCGTTCACCACTTATATATAATAATTGTTGTTTATTTATGTTTTCTTCAAATTTCTTCTTATATACTGTTCATTAAATGCATCCAAGGTATAAAAAATTATAACCTGATTTTTTTCATATATACCCTGCTTTTAATTTCCTGAATAATATTATTTAATTATTCCAATTTTTATAATTTAGCTTCAAATGAACTTTGGAAAATATATTTTTCTACAGAATTTTTTTAAAACAAATATAAAATTACTATTATACACAAAAATTAACTCAGAATAGAGAGGAAATGATGTAAGAGTTAAAAATCCACAAATAATTTTCGTTCATAAAGTTAACAATTTTATTCAATCCTTGATTAGCAGTTTTTTTTAGTGTGCTATTAGGATAGGATTCGACTTATTATATCAATGATTTAAAAAAAAGATTCTATCTTTAAATAAAAAAAAGAAAAGTTTAATTTATAGATTTTAAGTATGTTTAACTTTGAAATACTTCATTATTTATGGATATCCTTAACATATATGTATAAGAGTATTTTTGGAAAATAATTTCCATTACGCAGCGCGCAATTGATTAGGAAGAGATCAATTAGAACAGCCACAAGAGAATATTATTTCCGGAACTACGTAGCCGGCAATTCCGTCGTTGTGGTTTTGTTCCTTCGACGAACTTTCCTCATTTCACTAAACGAAGATCGTTGTACTTACGTAATGACTACTGATTCTTTTTCGTGCACCACGGTCATCGTCTGACTCTCACTGCATGATGTTTCTGCGAGCTCTCTCATGAAATGTAGTTTTATAGCGATCTGCGCTTCTGTTATAACACCGTTTACGTAATACACGCAATCTTACTTCTCGCTATGCCGCATCGATGTATGAAACACATCGTATGCCACAGTATAGAGTCACGCTTAACAATATTGATTAGATTGGTAAAAGATTTGTAAATTTGCAAACCAAGTCTTCTCTCATGGAAAGTATAGATATTGGGAAAATAAAAAGTACTCGTTGGATATCTGAAAAGATATCGAGCCGATGTTACTTATTTTATTTTATTAATGAAAATTATTACTCCTTCGAAATTAAATAACTTTGTTTTCTGTTTTATTTCACAGACAAAGCTTCTGTAGGTACCAAATATAATAACTCTTCAAAATTCCTAGATTTTCCTGTTTCTCTGTATTTCCCCAACCATGAGCTCTCGTATCCCGATCTTTTACCTTAAAAATTTATCGATCGTTAATTATCTTCAACACATATCATTAATCTCACGTGTATACCTTTTTCTTACAGATGTACGTGTTATCAATCAATTCCTTTGCAACCAATTTGCTGCTCCTCTGCTTCATCAGTACGCTTTGCAGCGGAACTGAAAAATCAGAATGGACTTCCTACGAAGTCAACAAACCGATGCGTTATCAATTTCGATCGACACATTCCGACGAGATTCCCGATGAAGAGCGGCAGCATCGATCCAACATACCGAGTTACAAAAGCAAAGAATTATATAACGATTATACGAGACCTCAGCGCGAAAAGAGCGACATTCAAATTTCGCAGTTGGATCAGCGTGACAAAGAGGCTCGATGGAAGGATGAGGAAATAACGAGAAAGTTGAATATATTAAATAAAATGTTATCCGAAGATTCCAACGAAAATGACATCGAGTTGAAGAATACCATCGAAGAGAAAGACAGGATCATCGCGGAATCAAGTATGTCTGAAGAAGCGAAAAGAGTCGCCAGACAAGTTCGCAAGCATCGACCGGGATTTTTCTGGACATTGGCGAGACTAGCTTTCGAAGTATGAGCGATATTTTTCAAAGTTGATTTTTGCATTGAACATATAAATATAACATTACAAATTTATAGAATTT
>NW_022639500.1:1882127-1905871 GCF_010583005.1 Odontomachus brunneus | reverse complement strand
TATATATATATATATATATATATATATATATATATATATATATATTTATATATATTTATATATTTATATTCAGTTACACTAATAAAGTTATTTTTTATTGTATAATGTATATTACATAATTATAATTCATAACTTCATTTATATATTTATATATATATTAATTATAATTATATAACATATATTATACACGGAAAAACAATTCCATTAATGTAGCTAAATTTCTTGTTACGTGGAGAATAGATAAAAAACTTAGCTATAGAAACAGAAAGATTATATCGGATATTATAAGATATTTTTATCTGTTCAGCCAATTGCTGTGAGTCTTATCTCAATCGAATTTTAATGCAACTGAATGTTCAGACGTATGTTTTCGATTACACAAATATTATTTCTAGTCAGCGAATTTTTCGTCTAGTCCCCATTCAGCCAATCGAACTGAAACTTTTTTCCGGGTACATATATTATAATTATGTTAATTATATTAATAATTTTATTTAATTATATATAAGTATAATAATTATATTAATTATTATATATTATATAATTATTAATATATAATATAATAATTATATTATTTATTATATATTATATAATTATATATATTTATACTTTTACTTTATAATTATAATTCCGTTCCCGCAATGTATGTTGAATGCTATACATATACGTTGTCGTAAATGCGATGCTACAGGCGCAGTATTTCAAGTATACATACAAAAAATGCATACTGCATTCAAGTTAATATTACTTGTTTTAAATATTTTCTAAGTTTATGTATCCGTAAATCTACCCTAAGTTCATCACAAGGATTAAATTTACTCAAAATACATTCTGGTAAGTTTAGCATTTCAATTAAGAATATCAAATTAAAACAAAGATTCTGTTTACTTACTACATAGAGTTGAGCTGGCTTTTTATTCGATAAAGTTTTATAATATTCTTATAAAAAGACTAAATTCTTTGTATGAGTACATGATAATGAGCTTTCCTCAAATTTGCGATAAGTATATTTTAAAATTATTATCAAGAAAATATTATTTGTTAAAAATCATTATTACTTAAAAGAAGAAAAGTAAACTGAGTAATTGCTTTTCTTAGTAGTAGAATCATATCTTTCTGTGATAACTATGCTGAGAAAGAGAAAGAAAGAGAGAGAGAGAGAGAGAGAGAGAATAGTTAACGTCATTACAATTATAATCATTTTTAGCGCCATATCTTATTGTTGGTCTAACAAAACAATAATAGCGTAATATGCAAGTAAGGTTATTATCGTTAACATTAAGACTCTAGAAATGATTATCCTAACTATAATTCCTTTATTATGTGATTAGTCACAAGTATCCAACAGTTTTTCTTAGTGTACGTGCATCATCGCGTATATACTGCATGCATTGTGCAAAACAAATGGTAATGAAATATAGAGTATTTTAATCTCTAGAGAAAATTTTACACGGTAATAAATTTGTAACATAAGAATTAACTTGAGAATCGGATTTAGAGATTTGAGGATTGTTGGCCAAGGAATTTGGAACTTCTCATATGTTCAAGTTCTTTTTTTTACCTTATCAAGTCAAAAAGGAGTGCAAGAATTTATTGCACATGACTGACGTTTTGCTACGTTTCAGACATTCAACGACACACGCTCGGCGATTCAACAAATTAGCAACATCATCGGCGAGAATTTCGAGCCAGACACAACCACGCAACGGCCAAGTAGAATTAATTCATCGTTGGTTACTAAACCCACCACGCCGCCAGAGGACCAAAATAACATATCCAGCAACCTGGCCAACGTAAACGTAACAGCAACGGTTACAACAGCAACAGCAGAAACAAGAACAACTACTACTACAATGCGGCCTTATAAATTTACAGTAAATGGTGTGCAAAATCTGATTATGAGAAATTTGCGTGGTCTAGTGAGGCTTTTCAATATCGAGTGGCAAGATGCTCTGAACGTGAGTCTTTTGTTATCCTCGATACTGGTCTTTCTTCTGGTGAACTCACTTATTTATCACCAAACGCGCGTAAATCTTTGACTATCACAATAAATCGTATGTTCTTTCAGCAATCTGAGGTAACTGTGAAAGAATTTCAAAAGAATCTTGGGAACCAGGTGGGCAGTTTTCTGCAAGATAATCCGGACGCCTATTAACAGCAATGAGCAGCGTACAGGGTGTGATTAGAGAATCAAAACTAAGTAAAAAAACTCTTAATTGTAATGTAATGTAATGAAACACATACCCCACGAACAATCCCATAATTTAGCCAAAGACTATAGTTGTATGTAACCGAAAATATTATAGCACGGTGATGGCGAATTTTTACAACTCGACATGTTGTCAAAAGTGGAAAAGATTGGTAATTACTTAAATGGCGTGTTAAAAACGCATAAAAATTCTAAAGAGAATAATAAAATCATAGAAAAATTATAGAAATTAAAGAATCATAGGAATATATTGAAATAATAAAATTGTTTAGATCTCTATCTAGGAGCTTTCAACAAAAACAAAACTACACTGCAATATATGTTTAACTAACTGTAGCATACATTTTATTTAATAATTTTCTTATTACTACACTTTTGCAAAAAGTTTTTCTGTGCAAAGTGTACAATTTCAGGCATCCCAGTGTTAATTAAGTCACAATATTTTAATAAAACAGTCTTACACAGTTTTATTAAAATATTTCGATTTCTCGTACTTTTTTATTCAAATATGCAAAACGAAAGTTAAAATCACTATAAGATAAAGTTTAAAAGAGAAAGAAAGAGAAAAATTTTATAAGTTTTAAAGAACATTATAAATTTTTTTGCTCAACTAAAAACAGATAATTTTTTTATAAATTCTTGGTAGAAATAATCAGAAATATAATTAGACTGGAGAATAACCACAGTTTCGTCGATTGTTAATTTGATAAATAACTGATGACTATGAGAACATTAATGTCCAATAAAATTAAAACAACAGCAAAATCCTTTTTTGTCATGATGTATTGCAAGAAAGACCCAGCGAGAAATGACTTCGATCGACGTCGAAACGATGTCGAGCGACAAGTTATTTCTCACTGGGAAGGAGTGGCATATGATAGATTTGCCACCACTATATCAATACAATTCAAAGTGTAATCTATATTATCAGTACGAGAATTTTTATGAAAATATGAAACTTGTGCAAATGATAAATATGGACATACGTAAAGAAGAACCAATTAATCAAACCTACAGAGGCAGATTTCGCGCAGTGTCTGTTGTAAATTATGTCGGTAGCTTGCTAGCAGAAATACAACAGGATCTGCTAGTAGAGTGATAGATGTCAATGATAAATTGATGACAAAAACGAGTAAAATCTGTCATTTCACAACTATTTAAATGTATTTGGATGGAACATACTGCAAATCCTACTGGATTTCTGCCGCCGATCCGCTATCAAGTTATATCAGCAAGCTCGACAGAGCACGTGCTTAGTACAGACACAGATAGCTATGGATCTGCCACGGAGTCTGATCGAATCTGCCTGCATGCTACTAATATTTTCTTTATCTAGGATTACTACTTTATTTTCCATTATATATACGTACAAATACATGCGTTTCATTGTAAATACATAGATTAAACATAAATAATGTATATGCATTAATTAATAGATACAAAATATATATTTTTATTGTATTTTTTGTCTGAATTGAAACGTATCATCCATAATTTAGCATTGATTGCGTCAGCGTTGGGTGTTAATCGACTAAAAGTTTCTTTGACTAAAACAATCGACAATAATCAAAATCAATATCCAAAATCATAATAAATCGTCATACATGTGATCATGAATAATTTAATCAATTGATTGATGAAATCAATTATTAATCAATACAGTCAAAGTTTGACATTAATAATTAATTTCATCGACGAATTCAATCGCCCAAATTATTTGTGATTTTATATATTGATCAATTTTGATTACTGATTTGCCGATTATTTTAATCAAAGAAAGTTTTAATCGATTAATATCCAACATTGCACCAAGTCGAAAGTTGCAAGTTCACGTCGCCTCTCGATCTTCTCAATACTTGTCGCGATAACGCGATCTGCGCGATCTGCGAAATTTGGTCTGAAAGGCTCCGGTTCTACGATTACATCATGGACGAACGATCATCGCTCTCTACGATATATCAAGTTATGCAAGCGTTTCGACTCTCAACCCACGCCTTTAAAGTTTTATGAACAGAAGATAAAGGAAAACGCGTCGAATGATCGTCTGGTGAAAGAGGACAAGAGGAGGAGCCGGGGACCGCGCATGGCCTGATTACGATAAGTAGAAAGCACCTTCTTCACACAGACAGACTGGCGTAAGGATCCGCGAGATCCTTAAACCGGATTGGTCGGCGTGGGATCTCGCGGCAGCCCTTATAGATCGGCAAAACGGATCTGCGATTCAAACGTACGTTGACTTGAAACTCGTAAGACCATAGCCAAACGGACCGCTCTGGAAAGTGTCGAGAAGATGTTTTGGTGTTTCAGTCTTGTGAGCTTTCTTCTTCTCGGAGATACATACGGCGTAAGTTGTCTGCAATTTAATGGATATATTCCAATTTAAGATAGTTATGCCATGAAACAAGTTTCACAAGAATTTTATGAATCTTGCATTAAATATATAGTGAAATATTATCTAACTTCTGACGTGCAATTAGAAAAGGATCGATCAATTCGAAGTTGAAATATTTGCAATTAAAGTTGACACTTGTTACTTCCTTTCTGTTACGTGTTCCTTCAGAGGCTAATATACTATTTTTAATTTTTATTTCTAATATTTTTTAAATTACGTATAAAATTTTAATTAAAAACTACTATATTAAAAGCTGATATACAGACATTATATAATTTTAGAATTATTGACCATTTTGTCTTCAAAATACAGAAATGGAAAGTTCATATATAATTTATAGTGTATATATATATATATATATATATATATATATATATATGTTTGTATATTAAGTTAATATTACAGTTAAATAATAGAAAAAACTGATTCAGTAGTAGCAAAGTAAATTTTCGAATCTCTCTAAATTTCACTATTAATATTTTCAATTGCGAGTGAATAAAATTAAGTGACGCGTTGTGCTAGCTACAAAGAAGTTTCTTGCAAGTGCATGATATATTATTTTATATAATAAAAACAATTTTTATTTATAAAATTATTGAAATCAAATATATGGGCGGACGAGATAAAGTTGGCTCATAATTAAGGATATCTTTCGCCAAGATCCCGGAACTACTAACCAGAATACATATTTTATATATAGCCTCTTTACTTGTTATACTACACAGTAACTGAATTAAATACCAGGATAAGATGGTGACATTGCTGCATGTTTATATTTTAATTATTACAAAACAAAATATATGATTAACAGAATCATAGCGGACATTAACACATAGAAGAAGGTTGCTTCTATCATATTTGTATAGTCAATCACAACAATCAGTTGTCTAAAAAGTTACAATTTCAAAATTCTGAAAAAGTATAGGGGATCTATCTGAACAAAAAAATCTTCTACTATTTTTCAAACTACCATATAAAATTTTGAGTTATTAATAAAAAAAGATTAGTAAATAATTACTAGCTGTGATAGTGACGTCTGTCGCTATGTGCGCTTATATATTAAGTCAAACTGAACGAAAAAGTTATTGACTATTTTACACATGGCCACATAGATTCTTAATTATTAATTAGAGAAGATTAGTGCATTATCGCGCATAGTTATACATAAATCTCTTTTAATTAATAGCTAAAAATCTATGTAATTGTTTGCAAAATGACGTCATAGCTCATTTATGATATTGGTGATTATTCACCAATTTTCTTTTATTAATAACTCAGAATTTTACGTGATTGATTAAAAAATGATAGAGGACTAATTTATTATAAAGTATAAGATTATTTTATTCAGATTGATGTGTTCTACCTACCATGTCTCCGTCGCTATATATTAGTGTCATGTAAAGCACTCATAAGGGATCTAACCTTTATATATCGACAAGATTGTTACCAAATTTACATACATCTGTTTATCTGAATAGGTCTCTTTATTGGATTAGCGGATGTATCCGGAATTAAATCGAAGAAAATACACCAATCTTTATTTTCGCGACCTGAAATTATTCGGATCTTACGGAATTTAAGAATATATTCATAAGTCATACGATGCATCGTGAAAAATGCATCGTGAAAGAAACAAACGAGACAAAGTTGCTTATAATGATTATCATTTTTGCTTAAATTCTCTTCCATGTCTAATTAACAGAAAAAAAGTTGTAACGCTTTCTCTTCAATGAGTTTTGCAATACACCAGGCATTAACGCGTTTATCACAAGATTTTCGTAAAAACTTGCTATGCCGCTAAATTTTCTTTTTTTTTACATAAATAATTTCTCACATTAAGAAAACATGCTTAGTAATGTCACGAATTTCTGAAAGCTGGTTAGTAAATATATTATTACGCCTATGTAATGCTGACATCTCTCCAGAAATGTTAATGTATTATACATTTACGTGGTAAGAGTTAATTGAATTATTATTTATATGGCAGAATCAATGTGTCAATAAGAGAATTTGTTTTAAATACTATGTGTGTTATGAAACTCATCGAAGCTCAGTAAACAGTACTAGTTAACTAGTAAATAGTACTAGTTAACAGTAACATTATATCAATGTTATAATTTTCCATTCAATAATATAAATAAAGTATAACATATGTTATATGTAATAGTAATATTGTTAAAGTATTCATAACATCGATGTAATGTTATTGTTAGTTGGCATTTACTTGGGAAGAAAAACGTGTTGCAACTTTTCTTTCACTGTCTGCCTATGTTACCCAAATAATCAAATCTCCAAACATTGCCAATGATTTCAAACAGATGGACTATCGATTTCATTCAAACTTGAGGCTCAAATGTTCCTATTTCGAGCAATTTAAGTATACAATACTAACCTCTCATCTAAAAATCCTAATCTAAATGCCACAATACAACCTTAAAGACAAAACAGTTTCACTCACCCTTCGTGAAACTCCTTGAACAATATTTTTGAAATTTAAACTTAGTGCTTTGAGAAATTGCACTGTAATAGAGACAAAACGAATTCATTTTAATCCGATTATCGGTGAAGATCATTCGATATTTTTAATCCGCGAGAAGTGAAAGTTGCGATAAAGACTAGGTGTCGTACACGCTGACGCATTCGCGCGCATATAGACCTACGTGGGCTCCTGAATGCACTTAAGTGCAATGCCAGCTAACAGGTTGCAACGTGGGTTGTGTTTGTTGTATCAATTTCGAGGGAGAAATTTCCGCGTAGTTTATACACAGTTATTACACGTGGCCTTATGCAAAAAATACGGAAGGAGGAAGGAAAGATCAATCTCTCTAGATCAGCCTTCTCTAGATCAGCCTTCTCTACGCATTTCAGGATGTTTCCAAGAGCAGAATACGACGCCAGAGCTTACCGCAAAACGGTCAACTAATAGACAACATTTTTAACGTGAGTATCTCGAATTACAACAAAGCTTTTCTATTCTATATAAAAGGAAAATATCAAGAAAATAAGTAAGAAAAGAAAGGAAAAATAAGAAAATGATTTTTCTATTCGACAAATCGATTTCTATTGCGTTGGCATTAGAATAGAAATTTTTTTTTACAGTTATAACATGAAACAAGTTTCACGAGAATTTTATGAAACTTGCACTACATACACAGTGAAATATTATCTAACTTCTCACGTGCAATTAAAAAAGGATTAATCGTTCGAGAGATGAGATATTTGCAACTAAAGTTGACATTTGTTATACGTGTTTCTAGAGGCTAATGTAATTTTTAATTTCCATTTTTAATGTTTTTTAAATTACATATGAGATTTTAATGAAAAATTGCTATATTACTATATATATTGAATTACTATACTAATATATAGACATTATACACAAATTTCAGAATTGACCATTTTGTTTTCAAAATATAGCAGTAGAAAGGAAATATAAGAAAATAATTTTTCCATTCAGCAGATCGATTTCTTAGGTATTTGCGTTAGTATTAGAAAAGAAAATTTTTTTTATTTTGCAGATTCCGATCACGGCGATTAAGCAAACCGCCGCCGTCGCCCAGACTTTCTCGCCGGAGAACACGCAAACGATAGACTCTGTTTTTAAGGTCACGTATACGCGAAATGTTGAAATCTGCCGTGAGTTGCACTCCGTTATCTTCTACAATCGAGATAATTATTTATAGATCCCCGTCTCGACGCTAGAAGCTGTCGGCACGCTCGTGAAGTCAACGGCGGAGCGGAGGCAACAAAATGCGGACAATATACAAAGGAATCGTCAAGAGCGAAGAGATCGACTACAGGGTAGAAAGGAGCAGAAATGGAAGCGAAAGGAGGAGCTGCAGGATCAACGATTTTCACAGCAACAATTGAAGAGAATTGTCAGGCATCATAAAGATCCATTCGGATTGGACGCGTTAAGCGATCTTTTGGTTGGACACCACGGCCTTCTTAGTGGACACCACGACTCTTTCAGTGGGCATCACGGTGCACATCACGGTGCACATCACGGTGCACATCACGGTGCACATCACGATGGTGGACTTTTGGGACATCACGGTGCACATCACGGCGGCCACGGACATCGCAAAGGTCATGGCTCTCACGGCGGACATGGTAATCTTGATAGAATTATAAAAATATCTCTAAATGGCAAACGCACAAAATGTCACATGTAGATTCTAAAAAGAACTTCTTCAAAACCAGTAGGTTAAGTAAAATCAGAAGAGATTAATATACACTTCACAGCATCAAAATTGGAATATGGAGATTGAAAGTAGAATTAAAATTTTTATTTGAATATACATTTTTCTTCCGAAATTGTATTATTTATCAAGACAAATATATCTATACTGGGACTCCTAGGAAATCAACCGCAAAATACCTACGAGGTCCATGAAAACCTCAATGAAGACACATCTTTCTCTTGGCACGGCTTGACCGCCGGGTTCGGCAGTTTCCACGGCACACGACCTTCCAGTACCATTATCAAAATCGATAACAAAGTGGCCCCAAAAGAGGAAAAAGGGACAACATTCAAATATTCGAACGATGACGTAAATCCTTACAACAAAGTCTCCAAGATTAAAAATAAGACGGGGCGCGCGGGCGGGGACGGAGACAACTATCCACCGTTAGAAAATAAAATCGCACCGAGAACTGGAAAAGTGACATTTGTATAATAGTAATGTAAATATATGTGAAGTAATACTAGGTGTAATGTTTATGTTTTATGTTATATTCACTGACAAATTCTCGTTATTTTAATGTCTAATGAATTTTACACTCTGTACTTGCCTTCACTAAAGAAATCTAAAAAAAATATATATACATACATATTTTATATTTAATTGTAAGTGTGCGGATATGTATACGTCAGAGAGAGATAAAGAAAGACAAACAGAATTAAATAGTCACAAAATTGAAATGATCTACTTATTGAAGTGACATAATTATTATATTTTATATGTCACGTCAGATTTGGTTACGTTGTTTAACAATTGAATGACAGTCTCTAATTAAGTATTGCAAAAAGCAACAAAAAATTATTATTAAGAATTATGTTTTTTTCAATCACATTTACAAAAATCTTTAAATCATCAAGACTAATAAGTTTCAACAATGTTTTTAAAGGAAATTGAATCTCGTCTAGCCACGAGATAGTAATTTGTGTTTAACATCATTACTAGCCAATAATATAACGTTAACTTCTCCTAGTAGCTACATAAATTACTTGATAAACAAATAAAATTATAGTTACAGGATGAAAAATCATAAGTAGCTGCTGGCCAGCAAACAACACTTAATTCTACTTTTTTTTTAATTTTTATAAAATTAACATATCCTCGTAACGTGCTCGTAACGTAAATACCAACATTTATTTTTTCTGGCTGGCATACGTTATCTGGATATGTGTTTCTATTAAACAGAAATAGATATAAATTAAGTCTCAGATTGTTCCTATACTGAAAAAGTCTCTGGAAGAAATAAACTAGAATCTTCATGAAACGTGTCGCAAAACATATCCATAAAGGATGCGGCATCATCCCGCAAAAACGAAATCGAGTATAAAGAAAGTGGAATGTACTATCCTTATTTTCAAAAATATCTCACCTTATGGTTATATATCGTCGTATAATGCTAAGCGCAATTCGAACATTGCAAATATGTCATGTGACACAAATAGGACCTGCACTATACTAAGTGTTGTGTATACATATTTTTCACAATACAGGGTGTCCGGTAACTGATCGAGCAACCGCCGTGTACGGGTAGAACGGGTCAAAATAATCATAAAAGTTATATGCCATTTTGAAATTTTCTCAATATTTATTCCGTAATTAATTAAAATATATAAAAACGAATGAGCTCACGAGAAACGGTAGGACAGGCGGTAAACAGCTGATTTCGAGGCGGAGTAACAAGCGACACGTATACTCCATCTCAAAATCAGCTATTTAGTTATCGTTGCTAAGAGATGAGTCATTTCTTTTATACACAGAAGCCTGTGCCTACCGCTTCTCGTGAGCTCATTCGTTTTTATACATTTTAATAGAAAAGGAGGAGGACGTACTAGGTGGCGGCGGGACGCCGTGCGTTCGAGATCTGCGTATCTTTTCGTTCCAGAGAGAGAAAAATATCGAGAGCGCGCGGTTTTGTTAGGCCGGAACTCGAACCCGGGTCTTCGTTTGCCGAGCGACTGCTCCACTAGTAAACCACTGAGCTACCTGACGCTCCACGCTCACGACACTCTCCTTTCCCTAGATAACGCTCAGAGATGTTGTTCGGAAGCGACATCTCTGGCGCGATCCCGAGCGCACGGCGACTACAGAGAGAAACAATGTTACTGTACCAAATCACATCTTCCTTCTGTCCTGAGCTTTAAAATGAACGTTGTTCTCTCTTTATCACTTACCTGCGCGAATATTTCCGTTATAATATTAATAATTTCTCAATGTATAACACGTAATAGTTCGATACGAAATTATACGAACTGCATTAACGTTATAACATTTCGAACTGTAAATAATAAATGCAAATGCGGTTCTACAATTAGTCAGAACTGACTAGGCGAAGCACAAAATGATCATGGATCTTTGTCTTTATTGACTATCCAATTTAGTCGGCCAAATCTAGAGATGGATAAACTTCACCAACTGGCTGTTTTTAGTTTTCAGTCGCCAGTTCGGTAGAATTAATCGCAGGTTCTCCTAATACATATGTATTTAATACTGGATATCACGAGCTTCTTTTTTCTCTTCTCCTATGCATCATCGTATAATCTAGCAAAGTCCGCTTGATCGAAGTTATGTAATCCTAGCTTATTTTGCAAACGGAAAACGAACAATATCTATATAACCAAAAGTTCAACAGAAAATAAGACAACATAAAATTCATGTAAAGACTGTGTTCTCTGCAACATATACAATCAGTGATTGCAACACTATTTTGTCCTTGTATCTCACCGATTATCCAAAAACCAAACTAGTAATAGTAGTAGTAGTAGTAGTAGTAGTAGTAGTAGTAATAGTAGTGAATAATATTCTAGTAAATAGTAATTAACAGTAGTAAATAGTAATTAACAGCGCTACATCTATGTTATAACTTGCATATTGTACTTGCTTGCTTGCTTGCTGTTAGATTCAACAATGTAACTGTTATGTACAACATATGTTATAAAATTTAGAGATAGTAAAAGTATTATTTTGTACATACAAATTGCAGAAAATTTATATAAAACAAATATTTCTTTTCTGTTTTTAATT
This sequence comes from Odontomachus brunneus, assembly GCF_010583005.1. Taxonomy (NCBI): domain Eukaryota; kingdom Metazoa; phylum Arthropoda; class Insecta; order Hymenoptera; family Formicidae; genus Odontomachus; species Odontomachus brunneus. The sequence continues at coordinate 1,894,008 of NW_022639500.1, read as the reverse complement.
GACATCTCCAAACTCCATATTGAACTAAAAATAAACAGAAAAATGTAGCTTCACGATTTGTTTTCTTCACGGCATTAAGTTAATTATTCGAACCTATTAATGCAAATTGCAATCGTGACTATCAACATGTTAAACCGGTTTAATAAAAATAACAAGATGCTCTTATAAATGCAGCGACGCGATTCTGAGATTCAATTTAAGTCGACTTGTCGAACCACAACCAAGCGAACCGCTTAGAACAGTATCAAAATGAAGTTTTTGATTTACAGTCTTTCGATCATTCTCCTCATCGCAGCAGTATACACTGTAAGTAGCTTATACGTAAATTTATGAATATACTATAGTTTAAAAAAGAAAGATTAATATCCAGTACTTTGCGCTATTCGAACAATTCAGATTTCAAGATTATATTTAAAATTACTCGTATCTGAAGATCTTGACAGTTTATTCGTACAACTCAGTTAAATCTGAAAACACCGACAATTAACGGTCTACTTTTATCAGATAACTCAAATGTGTGTGCAGCATAAATAATACTATGCAGCATAAATATCTAAAAGACATCTTGGAGATGTCTGAAAGATATTCTGCTTGTTTTAGATCTTTTTAGAATCTTCTTAGGATATATTTCAGACATTCGTATTGTTTGGGGAACGAGTAAAGTGGCATGTTCTTGAAAAAATATGTAATGTGTGAATGTATGTGTGTGTGCAAGAGAAAAATGTTTATTTCTTTTTTCTGCTTTTATTCCATATCATTTACAGATATTAAGTGTAACGTAATAAATTTGAGTAACTTTTATAAAAAATTACAGAGTCATTTTGTTATTAGTCGTTCTGACTGTTTTAATATTCTATTATTTAGAAAATGCTGGAATCGATGACGAACTCCAAAATGTCAAGAAATATAGAATCGATTGTAACATAATCATGTATTTTTCTTTCTGTATTCTTTGTACATATAAGTCTTATGTAAATGTGTTGCTTTGTTTTACCAAATTTAGCGGAAAACCTAACCACGCATAGAAATCTTTGTGCAAACTTTTCCAATATTTCTAAGCTTCTCTAAATTCAGATGTAAAGATAGCAAAGTTATAGCATCGTTTTTTTAAATCTTTCGAGCGAAGTAAATTTTTGCGTTCAGTATATATAAGCTACAGATGTTTTGTATCAAGTGAATATTTTAACTGACAACGTTTGTAACAACGACAACGTATTTATAATATAAGTATTTTAAGAGATTCTCTTTTCCTTAACATACTATTTTTACCTTTCTATCTTTAAAACAATACAATAGTATTAAGACTCTGCTATCTCCGCCTAGAGTCAGAGTTGATAGTGGCGCCTACCAGTGTCGAGAACATAAAATAATCGTGTCAGGGTAGCTGATTGGCTGATACTCTGCCAGGCTCACGCTAGGCCTCGCTTGACATCTCGAAAAATTACTTGCATTTTATCGCGTTATTTTTCAGTTTCTCCGTAAAGTGTGTATATTATCGTAATTTTCATAGCCGTAAAATGTACAGCAAACTCAGTGATACTGGTGATACATTGTGAAAATCGAGAAATTAAATGTGTTCATACAGGCTGGTATCTCAGTTGCCAAACCACCGTAATAGCCAAAAAATATAGCATTATTTCAAGAATTATTTTACGATGCTACGTGATATATCAGTCAGATATCAAATTTGCTGTACTTTTTATAGGTTTCAGGAATAGGAAAATATTTGGTTCTTCAGAGAAAAGTAAAAAATTAAGCAATAAAATGCAGGGGTTTTTCGGTATGTCATTTCTCGCTTCTGACGTCATCAAACCAATATGGCAGTCTTAGAGATAGCAGAGCCTTAAAAACATTTGTTTATTTTGTAGACTCCGATTGCACAAAACGCTGCGCAGCCAGATGCAACGTTGCCAAGTGCGCAACGAGCACAGGAAGGTCTTGGGGTAAAATATACATAAATTATCGAAACATTTACAAGTATATCTTCTAATTTCTTGTAATTACAATAATAATTTACAGTTGGCCCAAGGAATTCTAGAACAAATCAAAGGCTCTATAGGACGTTTAGATAAAATAAATCTTAAATCAGGACCTTAAAAGCATTAAGATTCCTCTTCAGCAAGAAAATGGATTATGGAGTATATACTGGGAAAATGAATTGCATATCTACAAGGATCGGAAACAAGGATAAAAAATCTCTAATGCGTATTTACACAACACATGTATCCGAAAATGTCTAAAAAATATCCTTTAAATGTAAAACAATGTTTATAGCTTAGTTTTATTAGTGGAATATCTTCTTAAGTTCAACTTAACATACTATAAAAGTTTTATTGGCATTTTATTAGCTACATAAAATTTTTAAATTGTCATTTTGAACTTGTCATTTTAAATTTAACTAAATAAGGATAAGATTCTGAGAACAAAATGTAAATATCAGGAGCAAGTCAGATCCAATGAGTAGATGTATCAATGAAAGTATCGCAATACAAATATCACATAAGATCATATATACAGTGTCCGGTAACTCGCAGAGGAGTCGCAGTGTACAAGTAAATTAGGTCAAACTGAACAAAAAATTCCTTTATCATTTTATGAACAAAAGCGTAAAATTCTAAGTTACTAATCAAAGGAGATTCATGAATGATTACGCGCCATGCGGTAGATCAGCGAACTGACGGCAAACTGCTTAGATTTTTCATGATTTTCAAAATTTTGCGTACCTCACCCAGCGAGAAATGACTCGTCGATCGATGTCGAAACAATGTCGAATCGACGTCGTTTGACGAGTCATTTCTTGTTGGGCATTATGATGCTTCTATCTCCTTTGAAATGATATACTTTACTAGCATATCTCCAATAAAACGGTGAACTTCGTTTACTTCCCTTGGACGATAAATGAGATAGTCGTATGTTATATTTGAATTGTTGTCTCTTTGTTATTGCTAATCAGTCTTGAGAAGAGTTAAAAAAAGTGATAAAATCCAGCAGCTTCCTCCCTCAACTCTCTTAAAGTAAATCAGTGAATAGCTACTAATATCAGTTATGAGTATAGCATTGAGCACTTTCAGTGCTATATTTATAACTACAATCAGTGTATATTCACTGTTTTCAGTAATGTTTGTCTAATTAATTTTAAGAGAGCACTTTCCCATTCTAATAAATGGCCGTCTCAGAAGAAACTTTATTTTTATTTGCGTAACAATCTGTTTGTATCTCAATAATTATTTAACGTCTTGCTTTTCAGCATATTGTCATGCATGATATTAGTTATTATTATAACTTTAATATGCCTAATTTTCCTTTACACTGAAGAGAGTCTAAATCTAAAGATCCGAGATTGAAATGTACGTATATATTATTTTAACTCATACGTATATTCTCGTAACACTATCTACGTTGATCCTGACTTTCCTCTGATATTTACCCGAGTAAAAATTTAGTTAGCCTACCTGAATCAAAAACTAGTGACTAACTAGCACAGATTAAATCAAATTTTCCAGCTTGTTGCTAATTTGTTACTGGTCGATTATTCACTGAAATGTTGGATCGGATTTTTTATTTGATCGCGCGCGCGCGCGCGCGTTATCTAATATATTACATATAAAACTATTACATATAAAATATAATAGAGTAAATGACACTGTCTATTCTAAAATACATAATCTAGCTACTATATCACTATTAACATTTTAAAATTAAATAGCAAATCAAAATTAGGATTACGTTAATTTGATAAAAATCTCAAAAAAGCAAAATTAAACGTTACATTACTTATATTATTAGCAACCACTTTATTTGATGATTTCTCATTTTGTAATCCGTCTCTAATCCGACAAATTAAATCACAAATACTTTTACATTACAAAATCAAAATAAAATAATAAAAAAATAATAAATATATATATAAATATATACATAACATATACTATATTCTTGTATTTATATGTAAATGCTTTTCCTTGATAAAAAAAAAAAGTAGTTCATTGTTATTCGACTTCAATATTACAATTATAAAATTTTATTATCGACATGAAACAGTTGGTTTTCTATAATAAAATTACGCATTGATGTTTGGGTGTGCTAAAAAAATTTAGAAAAATTTATTGAAATATTTTTTCAAACGCAACGACCTACAAAACTTGCTTCCATTAGCCAATCATATCGCACTATAAGCTTGCAATGTAAGCAATATAATCTTGCCGACTATTATGTGTGTACGGACTTCAAAATATTATGGAGAATGAGTGAACCACCTACCAATAAAATCGCAATATTTGATAAAAATATCAAACCAACCGTCGACATTGACGGAGGGGACTTCATAGCAACGGAATGATTCTGAAACTCAATGTCACTTTACATTAAAACTTGCTAAACACCAAGCAACTCAACTTGCAAACTACAAGTGGTTTGGCCACCAAAAAACAAACCGCTCAAAGAAGGATCGAAATGAAGTTATTGTACTACGGTTTTCTAATTATTCTCCGCATCGGAGCCATACACGCCGTAAGTAGCTTACACGTACCTTTATAGACATATAATTATAAATTTTATATAGTTTAAGGAAGAATTAAATTAATGTGTCTAGTAATTTTGTGCTAATTATAAAATTCGAACAGTTCAAATTTCGAGACTATAAATTGAATGTGCTAATAAGTGATCAAATAATCTTGTCATGAAAATAAATTAATTAATAATGTATGTTAAACTAAGTGCACACAATATTAAATTTGTTGGAGAGGTTGAACATTTGAAATTCTAACTGCATTATATTATATAATATATTATATAATATATTATATAATATCAAAGCATTATATAATGTCAAAGCATATATAATCTTTAATCAATTATTTTTTCCATTCCATTTTAGAAGATATTGTTATAAAATTTTTATATTTAAGACAATATTTCTTAAAAGCTATTTACTTGATTACAATAATCTTACTATATAATTCATAAAATCATTACTTGAAGAAAATATAAATAGTACAAAATTGCAAATATAGTCATTGTCACTCTAGTCCTATAGTCAATGTTATTTAGAATTATAAGTAATTCGAACCTTGTAAATATGTTAATATACCTTTCTTCTGTTCTAAAACTTAAAAGGAAATAATTATTCTCTAGGTTTAATTATTCTCCCTCTCTCACCGATCTGCATGACAATTTTCACTACAATTTCTCAATAATGCTCTGTAATACGCAATAATTTGTAATATGAACTGCATATTATCGATATATTATTTCGAGTTATGATCATTACGCAAAAATCGGTTTAAAAAACTGGCCAACACAAAATAAAACACAAAATAAAAAAAATCCAAAATAATTATGGATCGCCTTTATCGGTCATCGCTTCATTTCGTTAACCAAATCTAGAATTGGCCGGATATTTCTACGAACTGACTGCTTTGAGTACGGATTTCCCTAGAACATATACCATATCTCGAGTTTTTTCTACTTTCTTCTTTTGTATTGTCGTATATTTTAATTAAGTTAATTTTTATTTTTAAAACATTCCTTCATATATTTCAAGCAAGAGTTGCGAAATTTCCTTTTATAGAACATACTACATCTGTTCCATATAAAATGTTTTATTGTAAAAGAATAATAGAAATTAATTAGTTAAAATTAAAACAACTCACTCGTTAGAATAACATTTATTTCTAAGTATTTATGTGTGACGTCAAATATATAAAACCTACTTGCTACGTTTAATAATCGAATGGCAAGTAGATATCAATCTAAAAAAACTCCACAAAAACAGTATTAAAAATTCGACGATCATAGTTATGAAAATCCTGCAACCATCAAGGTAAACGTAAATAAAGTTGAAACGACATCTGCATAATGTGTGTTTAGCACACACGCACTAATATGATTTAAAATTCATTCACAATTGTCGTAACGAGAAAAGCATTTGTCGGAAGTCCTCATGTAAGTCCAACTTCACAAAGATCAAGGTGTGATCTCACATAGCTATTAATATCGACTACTTCCTGTTAGCTATGGAAAATCACGCAACGTAATGCGAGAAACTCGAGCGTGTTTACGAGCAGTATATGTCATCATTCTACGTTCAATCCTTGATTCCTAGATTTATATTTTTTTTATAAATTTTAAATTAATGGAAGAAAACAGCACTGATTAACTCGCACGTAAACCGACCGTCACCATAACAGCGCATAAAATTAAATATAATTATTTGCACAATGACAAACAGTTGTAGTTTATTATATAATATACTTGAAAAAATTACTTGAGAAAATTATTTATTTCTTTATTTATTGATATATAAAAGTTTGTTTAGTTCAATGTTATATTTTACGTAAATTACAGTCTAAAGTATATACTATTGAAATTGTCATCTAAAGAAAGAATAAAGAGAAATGTAAAGTGTAAAATGATACTCGAATAATCAACTAATATACTGGATTGGATAATTGAATAGGACGATTCGATAACTGATCCGGTCATGACATCACAGTGCAGTTTATATAATTCTGTTTGATAATGTGCCGTCAGTATTCCGTAAGTCGTGCAATCGTTATGTTGGTCATTTTACAAGATCAACGTACATCGGTTTTACAGATAGCCACTTTCGAGGTACTTCTATTGCTACATATTTTACCTTCTTTCTCTCCTCATCAAACACTCTTGGACACAAATAATTTGAAAGTGAACGAGACTTAAAACAAAAACAAATTACTTTTACAAGAATAAATTATTCTTAAAATCAAACGCCATCAATAGCGTCGCGACGTCAACGTTATTTTATTCCGAGGAATCAAATAACACATTGCACACCGGATATGAGTGATTCTTCTCCACAATATTGAGCAATTAGCGAGATAATCCATTCGCACAAAAAAAACTCATTGAAATATTAGTCATCTCAATGACTTCCACAGAATAACACACGGCTGGACTCTGTTCAAACTAATATGTTTCCACATCACGGTTCAAGCAGGCGAAACAGGCGGTTTTACGGCAAACGATATGGATCTCGTCGAGCATTACCCCTACCATCAGCAGGTGAGTAAGAGATGCCTACCGATCAGCTTGAGAAATCACTGCCTACCTGCCTACCGACCTTGGTCCTTCGTCAGTAAACGCGAAGATGTCGTTTGACGTGGTAGCTAACTATCTGTTTATCATTTGCGTAGCTTTTGCTAACGGGATGCCGCAAAACAATGCCGCGACATCTCGGGAGAATTCTGGCTCGGTAAGTAAAACATTCGGTGCATGTTACTTTGTTGTTATTATTGCAATATAACACAAATTTTCTCAAGTTTCCTTGATCTCTAACAAAAACGTTGACACACAAGTGCAATTATTTATAAAGTAAAAAGTTAAGACAAAAAAAAAGAGAAGATTTTTATATAATTTTAATTCATTTATATGATTTTTATTTTAATTTTATTATAATAATAATTATAATTATAATTTTATTATAATAATATGTATCAATATAATTTTAACATATCAAATAAGGTAATGAATTATCCCGGGTTTGCTTTTTCAGGCAAATTAAAACATTTGTATTTTTAAGACGTTATAATTTTATGATACAATATGTGTACAGTTTTGATCTGCAATCTTCCATCGTCCTCTGCACTGTGTTTCATAAAATTATAGCAACATGAAAATACAATTGTGTGTTTCCTTTTACCTGAAAAATTCCAGATTACTTATTATACAACCCAATAAATGCTATTACTGTTTGCATAGATGCGATCTCGGTTAGGCTGTTTTTCATGGATAAATAAATTTACGTTATCTGCGGTGCATTAATATCGCCGAGATACTGTAACGTTGTACAGGATGAACCGAGGATCATATTATTACATGTTTTGTACATTTAGATGATGAAACGAGAAATGGCTTCTCGCTGAACGTCTCGCACACACATTCGTTGTTCGTATGTCTAGTAGTTAATTACGGATACATTGCTAACAGATAACGGTCAGGTGTATGATGAAATTCCTAGCAACAAAGACTGCTGAAATCGCAAAGACCGTGTTAATATATTTACTCAATATAAGAACTTTATTATCCAGATTCACTTATTAATATAGTTAACAAACAATGTTTGTTATTACCGAAATAACCTATCATTCCTTTTATGGCAAAATCTTGTCGGCCAGTGTTATTATTAAATAAATATGAGTATTTTTATGAGTCTTTTATAATATTGTATAACGAAACGATAATAGCAATATTACTTGTATAGAATATTAACGTAAGTAGTCTACATTAAGTCCTGAATTAATAAACGTGTTTGGCCACAGATTAATATTATAATTACAAGCTAGATCGTATTCCGCGTAACTAAGGTGACTCGAGCGTCATTATGAGTGACTATTAAATATAGAAATAAAAACACGCGAGAGAATTCTGTGCGCGCTCCAGAAAGGCAAGGATTGATTCTGATTGGCCAACTGCTTCGAGAGGAGAAACACGCGAGGAAAAGTTACGGCTTATGTTGGTTAGATAATCGCATATTTTGACTTCTGTGGCGAGAGAAAGGTTCGCGGAAACGTTAATACGTAGCACAAAATATAATTTATCATCGACGTCGTGCAGTTACAACATAATATACGTTATTCTAAACATCTGCCCTTTACTTATAAGCTTGGAATGCAACAAATTAAGAGAAAACAGTAGCAAGTGTACGGGTAACATTTTATAGTAATGATTATTATAGGTCTTTATGACCAAGGAATATATCATCATTCTGTTTTAATATATTATCCTTTTGTATCATACGTATTATTTGTATTTTGAGTACAAAAGTTATATACTACTAAAAATATATTAAAATAATGTATTAAATGTATTATAATAACGCATTAAATGTATATATTATTGTATGTATATATATTTGTCCTTCTAAAATATTTTACTATATTATCAAAAAATTTACTATGTTTCCTTCCTCCTTTTAACTAAATAAATTATAGCTACTATTATTATATAGATTTTTATTTTGGGTCTATTTTCACAATATCCAACGTAAAAATGCCCAAGAGAAATTATTGTATCATGCAACGTTACGGTGACTAGTTTCGAAATTAGCCAGAGTACTGGAACATTAGTGATTGACGAAACTCACGCGTGCAGAGTTTGAGAGAAAAGTCCGCACTTATGTCTTGCAGCGGAGAATAGACCGGAAAAAGATTGAAATTGCATTATCAACCACAATTTAGAGACGGAACCCGCAGCTAAAATAAAGAAAAAATAAAAAAAAAAAATAACATTGACAGGCTCCGTGCAATTGCGCGAAAAGTTGTTATTTACGCAATATAACGTGCAATTACTGTCCCACTAATTCTGCCGAGTATTTTCAATCGTGACGGACGGGCTTAATTCCCATTGAGTGTCCTTCCGCAGCTGCCATTTTTGCAATTCACTGGCAAAGACATCCGAGTGAATCTCGCTGGATACCACGCCGAAGCTGGTCTTGGAGGCCTCCTAAGGGACGCCGGAAGACCTCCAGGTGAAGGCCTCCTAACGGGCGCCGGAAGACCTCCAGGTGAAGACCTACGGGGGGACGCCGGAAAGCCTCCAGGTGAAGATAGAGGGGGCGCCGGAAGGCCTCCACGTGAAAGTCTCTGGGGGGGCGCCGGAAAGCCTCCAAGTGAAAGTCGCTGGGGAGGCGTTGGAAGGCCTCCAGGTGAAAGTCTCTGGGGGGGCGCCGGAAGGCCTCCAGATGAAAGTCGCTGGGAGGGCGCCGGAAGGCCTCCAGGTGAAAGTCGCTGGGGGGGCGCCGGAAGGCCTCCAAGTGCAGACCGGAAGGATGCCGGAAGGCCTCCAGGTGAAGACAGAGGGGGTGCCGGAAGGCCTCCACGTGAAAGTCTCTGGGGGGGCGCCGGAAGACCTCCAGGTGCATACCGGGGGAGTGCCGGAAGGCCTCCAGGTGAAAGTCGCTGGGAGGGCGCCGGAAGGCCTCCAAGTGCAGACCGGAAGGATGCCGGAAGGTCTCCAGGTTCAGGTGCCGGAAAGCCTCCAGGTGCAGACCGAGAGGGTGCAGGAAGGCCTCCAGGTGAAAGTCGCTGGGGGGGCGCCGGAAGGCCTCCAAGTGCAGACCGGAAGGATGCCAGAAGACCTCCAGGTTCAGGTGCCGGAAGGCCTCCAGGTGCAGACCGGGAGGGTGCCGGAAGGCCTCCAGATGAAAGTCGCTGGGGGGGCGCCGGAAATCCTCCAGGTTCAGGTGCCGGAAGGCCTCCAGGTTTAGATGCCGGAAGGCTTCCAGGTGAAAGTCGCTGGGGGGGCGCCGGAAGGCCTCCAGGTGAAAGTCGCTGGGAGGGCGCCGGAAGGCCTCCAGGTGAAGACCGAGGGGGCGCTGGAAGGCCTCCAGGTGAAGACAAAGGGGGCGCCGGAAGGCCTCCAGGTGAAAGCTTCCGGGGCGGCGCCGGAAGGCCTCCAGGTGAAGACCAGGGGGGTGTCGGAAGAGCTCCAGATAAAGACCGGGGGAGCGCCAGAAGGCCTCCAGGTGAAAGCCTCCTAAGTGGCGCCGGAAGGCCTCCAGGTGGAGGACTTCCTGCAAGCGTAGGTACTCCATGGGTTGCACACGCAGATGCTGGATTAAGCAGTGAAGCAAGCGCAGAGAACGGCACTGTCGGTTCGTATTAGTAAATACGAAGAGAATGTAATAACTTATATATATAGAGGGTCCCAAAACAATCTTATTAAAATTATTAATTAAAGAAGATTGTCGAATAATCACTTACGATAATATATTAATGTTATTTAATTAGTAACTAAAAATCTACACAATTATTAGGAAAAAAGTAAGAGAACTTTTGTTCAATTTAACCTAATATATAAGCACACGACAGCAGATGTCGTTGTCATTATTATTTTTGTTGTATTTTTTTAATTCAAAATTAGAATATTTTTAATTCAATTCAAATTTAATTTATAACCACACATCGCAATTCAATATTACTGTTTTCTTACGACTGTGTTTTTCGTTTTCAACCAAGTAGTGTCCTTCTATGGATAAATAAATAATAATCATGATCGTCGTAAAAAGTCGAGTCGTTGCGAACATTGACGCAAGTCAGAATCAGCGAGAAGAAAATGATTTCAGGCGGCGGACTGTACGCTCTCGCTGGTCTCGGCCACGAAAGACCGAGGGCTGCGGCCGGCATCGGTGGGAAACTGGACGGCAGCGGACGATCGTTGAACCCGATCTCAGGTGGCATGTACGCAGGTGCAACACCGGAAGGCGGACCCGAAACCGGCGTGTACCTCGGTGAAGGAGACGGCAAGGATGGTGTCGAGTATACGGTATCAAGCGACGTGCCGGTCGATGCGTCCGACGCGATTCCACAACCAGCTGGCACGACAACGACGAAAAAATCTGACGAAAAATCCGCCGACACAGACGAAGGCGCGGATGAAACGAAGCCGACGAGGATCCGCACGAACATATAGATCATACCGAGGAAGGAGAAAGAGGTTCCGTTCAGTGCAATTTAACTTTAGGTCGCAGAGCCGCTTTGATGAAAGATAAAATATTATAATTTTCAAATACGGTATCTAAACGAGAAATCGAGAAACGCGAGGATGTTCATTGACAGTCCACTAACTCACGTTCTATAGTCTTGTCGTAGTGTCAAGAAAATGATGGTAGTCGTAGTCTCGTTAAGCTCTTGTCGATCAGTTACACATACAGGGTGTTCAAAAAGTCCCGGACCGGTGAAATATCTCGAAAACTAAGCATTTTAGAAAAAAATGTTTCAGATAAAAGTTGTGGCGTTTAAAAAGATGTATTTACTGATCACATCAGTTTGACCTTGGGTTGCGTAGCGAAGGTCAGGTCAAGGTCACATTAATTTTTTTAAATGGAACATTTAAATTTCATATG
>NW_022639500.1:1880172-1881931 GCF_010583005.1 Odontomachus brunneus | reverse complement strand
CTACGCAACCCAAGGTCAAACTGATGTGATCAGTAAATACATCTTTTTAAACGCCACAACTTTTATCTGAAACATTTTTTTCTAAAATGCTTAGTTTTCGAGATATTTCACCGGTCCGGGACTTTTTGAACACCCTGTATATGTAGTTATATAATAAAACACGTGTTTCAAATTCAAATATTCGGATTCTCATGGAATATAGCTCTCTTAATCGATATAACATCTCCGTACAAATGTATTCGTGAGGCTATGGTCTTTAAAATGAATATGTCATGAATGTAAAAAGTGACGCTCGTAGCTGCCGCGTCACCAGCTGATGCGCTCGCAGACGGAAAGGCCGAATCGAAAAACAGTGAGATGAGAATTATTGATTGATTGACGTGATCGATTGCTGAACGTTGATTTAACTCACGACAGCAATTGTATGCTTCAATAGGTACTGTACAGTACACGGTCGTACTTCTTGCGGCACAACTCGATGTGATCGGATCGATTTCGGCGGGTGCAGTTGCACCAGCTGTGAAAACTATCAAGAAAACCATCATAGTTCCCGCACCCCCGCCATTCATTACCGTGCAATGTGCGGCTCAAGCCAACGCTAATACCAATGTAATTGCAACAGTTAATGAGTGGTTGTATTCTTTTCTAAAATTCTACTTTAAATAGCAGAATGAGAGTAGTCAACTCTTTCCCTTCCTTAGAACTCAAGTGAATTTTCTTTCATATGTATGAAAAAATTTCTACATTCTATATCACTGAATAAGTATTTTCATTTGAAACTAAATAGTAAATTTAATATATTCAAAATAATTTGGATCTAAGTAATATATTCTCCTATATATTATATATTATATCTATATTATATATTATTCTACTATATATATATATATATATATATATATATATATATATATATATATATATATATATATATACAAACAAATTTACTTTAACAAAGAATTCTGAAAATAAGAACTCTATTGGTAAAGCATTACTCTAAGTTTGAGTAAAACAATAACTTTTGCTGATTTCAAGCGGCAATATTTTCGCTTTGAGTAAATTTTCGTTTATTTTGAGTGAAATTTCACTCCAAAATATTTGAAGAATACTTTTTAAATATCTGAAGTGCACTTTTACGTGAAAAATAAAATAACGTGAACAGAAACGCAGAGACATTTGCTTTGCATGAAAATTCGATTACTTAGTTCCACCTCTGTTACGCCTAACAAATATCGCTAATTCGTATAAAAAAGCAATTGTGATAATTGTTAATGAGTCCAATCTTTTTCAGCAGATCCCAATCTCTACCCTGACAGCTGTAAATCAACTGTTGAACAACGTCGGCTAAAACACGAAAACACCACTAAACAATGAAATCACAGGGTATAATATCCTCGATGGCAAATCAATCTATACATCTTATTACTTTCTCTTTTTTTTTAAAATCTCAAATATATTTAACGAATATGTTCGTCCCTCATTCGGCCACTTTCGGCAAATATTTATTCGCAGTTTGGCCTGCTCACGAATGTCGGACACGCACAATGTCCGATCTTACGATTCCTCATACGTGATTAGATTGCCAGTTCTTTCACGCGCAACAGTATTTCTTTGTCTTAGGCATGTTCAAGGAGAATATGTTAATAAAGCGTTATATAAAATATCTTTTAGATATTATTTCTTTTATAATACATATATATATATATATATATATATATATATATATATATATATATATATATATATGTATTATAAAAGA
>NW_022639500.1:1878110-1880162 GCF_010583005.1 Odontomachus brunneus | reverse complement strand
ATATATATATATATATATATATATATATATATATATATATATATATATATGTTTCTACTTTTCTACGTATATCACTTGCACATCATTTATTTATAATTAATAGTCCATCTGGTATCTCAAATCGTTTGAAATAAACGAAACAAAAAACAAAACAAAACACTTAAAATAAAGTTTCATACATATACACCTAGCAAATTTCGAATATTATTTAAAACAAAACACACCCTTTATATAACCTCGAAGGTCTTAGAGATTTTAATAACCTTAAGTGTGTTGACTCCCGAGATTTTTGAACATTTCCGACATCAAAATGCAAATGTCCATTACTATTCATTCTGTATAACATGTACATGACATAAATATTACTACATACATTTCAAAGAGAATTTATTGCACTGCTAAGAATGGAAAAAACATTTAATACTCTTTCAAAGTTGATCATATATAGCCGTAAATATGTCTGTCATGAAATGTTTATTGTTATGAGTAGCCGGTACGTGTTATTCTCATATCGGATCATTAAGAAAGTAGGAGCAAAATACGAATATTAACGCAAATAAACGTAATAAATATAAACTAATAGTGAGAAATTAACGGCACATAAAGAGCAAGCACGGATGTCTTAGTGCTATTAAATACTAATATTACTTTATTTAATATTAATATGACTGTGGGAGGATAAAATTGTCCAGTATGTTAAACGCACGTATCGAAATTTTTCTTCAATTATCGTACGTGGAGAATTACCTTCCATATTTAAACTAATCCTTGAGTCCCAATTTTTAAATATATATTTTTATTAAAATCCCAAACCCCCATTAAACAAATGACTCAAATAGATCCCTTATATTATGTTGTGAAAAAACTGCCTCCGCCAGGACTCGAACTTGGAACCTCCCCACTTTCCGGGCGGGACGCCTTTCCATTCGGCCACCGAGGCTTCGACAGTAATCTCGCAACACAATGTTTATAAATTCTCTAAGATGTAAGTTGAGAAAGAATAAAAGAGTCGATCTCGTAAGAGATGTTATTGTACGAGAGAGAGCTATCTCTCGTATATAATCGAAAATAACCAATATACAGAGTGTTGCATCAACATGCAGATCAATACAACGGGTTGCCTATCTGTTTCATTAACAGGCGTGGTTGCACTTACATACAAGTTATGTTAGTGAATATTTTCCCAACATCCGAAAATCACCCCCATAACGTTAGATCCATCATAATAGCACATACGGATTCTCGCGCATGCACAATGGTACTTATTCTGCGCATAGGCCGAAAGTAGGCTATGTTACGGTAGGTTATAAGTTATTTCCCGTTAGCGTAGAGAGCACTATTTCGGACAGTTTTTTAGAGTTTTTCAAATAAACATTCGCCTTTGAAAATGTCTATTTTCGAAAATTATATCAGATATGCTTATTTTGTTCTGTATCGTTTCCGGGGTGACAACAGGTGTTTGTGTGACTCTGTAGCACATCCAGTACCTTGAAAATATTTTTCCAACATCCCAGAATCACCCCCATAACGTTAGATCCGTCATAGTAGCACATACGGATTCTCGCGCATGCACAGTTGTACTTATCTGCGCATAGGCCGATAGTAGGCTACGTTATGGTAGGTTATAAGTTATTTCGCGTTAGCGTAGAGAGCACGATTTCGGATAGTTTTTTAGGGTTTTTTAAAGAAACATTCGCCTTTGAAAAGATCTATTTTCGAAAATTACGTCAGATGTGCTTATTTCGTTCTGTATCGTTTCCGGGGTGACAACGCGTGTTTGTGTGACTCTGTAGTACGCCCAGTACTTTGAAAATATTATTCCAACATCCCAAAATTACCCCCATAACGTTTGATCCGTCACAGTAGCACATACGGATTCTCGCGTATGCACGGTGGTACTTATTCTGCGTATAGGCAGAAAGTAGGCTACGTTATGGTAGGTGATAAGTTATTTCGCGTTAGCGTAGAGAGCACTATTTCGGATAGTTTTTTACGGTTTTCTAAAGAAACATTCGCCTTTGAAAAGGTCTATTTTCGAAAATTACGTCAGAT
>NW_022639500.1:1873614-1875215 GCF_010583005.1 Odontomachus brunneus | reverse complement strand
ATATATATATATATATATATATATATATATATATATATATATATATATATGTTTCTACTTTTCTACGTATATCACTTGCACATCATTTATTTATAATTAATAGTCCATCTGGTATCTCAAATCGTTTGAAATAAACGAAACAAAAAACAAAACAAAACACTTAAAATAAAGTTTCATACATATACACCTAGCAAATTTCGAATATTATTTAAAACAAAACACACCCTTTATATAACCTCGAAGGTCTTAGAGATTTTAATAACCTTAAGTGTGTTGACTCCCGAGATTTTTGAACATTTCCGACATCAAAATGCAAATGTCCATTACTATTCATTCTGTATAACATGTACATGACATAAATATTACTACATACATTTCAAAGAGAATTTATTGCACTGCTAAGAATGGAAAAAACATTTAATACTCTTTCAAAGTTGATCATATATAGCCGTAAATATGTCTGTCATGAAATGTTTATTGTTATGAGTAGCCGGTACGTGTTATTCTCATATCGGATCATTAAGAAAGTAGGAGCAAAATACGAATATTAACGCAAATAAACGTAATAAATATAAACTAATAGTGAGAAATTAACGGCACATAAAGAGCAAGCACGGATGTCTTAGTGCTATTAAATACTAATATTACTTTATTTAATATTAATATGACTGTGGGAGGATAAAATTGTCCAGTATGTTAAACGCACGTATCGAAATTTTTCTTCAATTATCGTACGTGGAGAATTACCTTCCATATTTAAACTAATCCTTGAGTCCCAATTTTTAAATATATATTTTTATTAAAATCCCAAACCCCCATTAAACAAATGACTCAAATAGATCCCTTATATTATGTTGTGAAAAAACTGCCTCCGCCAGGACTCGAACTTGGAACCTCCCCACTTTCCGGGCGGGACGCCTTTCCATTCGGCCACCGAGGCTTCGACAGTAATCTCGCAACACAATGTTTATAAATTCTCTAAGATGTAAGTTGAGAAAGAATAAAAGAGTCGATCTCGTAAGAGATGTTATTGTACGAGAGAGAGCTATCTCTCGTATATAATCGAAAATAACCAATATACAGAGTGTTGCATCAACATGCAGATCAATACAACGGGTTGCCTATCTGTTTCATTAACAGGCGTGGTTGCACTTACATACAAGTTATGTTAGTGAATATTTTCCCAACATCCGAAAATCACCCCCATAACGTTAGATCCATCATAATAGCACATACGGATTCTCGCGCATGCACAATGGTACTTATTCTGCGCATAGGCCGAAAGTAGGCTATGTTACGGTAGGTTATAAGTTATTTCCCGTTAGCGTAGAGAGCACTATTTCGGACAGTTTTTTAGAGTTTTTCAAATAAACATTCGCCTTTGAAAATGTCTATTTTCGAAAATTATATCAGATATGCTTATTTTGTTCTGTATCGTTTCCGGGGTGACAACAGGTGTTTGTGTGACTCTGTAGCACATCCAGTACCTTGAAAATATTTTTCCAACATCCCAGAATCACCCCCATAACGTTAGATCCGTCATAGTAGCACATACGGATTCTCGCGCATGCACAGTTGTACTTATCTGCGCATAGGCCGAT
>NW_022639500.1:1870603-1873604 GCF_010583005.1 Odontomachus brunneus | reverse complement strand
GCACATACGGATTCTCGCGCATGCACAGTTGTACTTATTCTGCGCATAGGCCGAAAGTAGGCTACGTTATGGTAGGTTATAAGTTATTTTGCGTTAGCGTAGGGAGCACTATTTCGGATAGTTTTTTACGGTTTTCTAAAGAAACATTCGCCTTTGAAAAGATCTATTTTCGAAAATTACGTCAGATGTGCTTATTTCGTTCTGTATCGTTTCCGGGGTGACAACGCGTGTTTGTGTGACTCTGTAGTACGCCCAGTACTTTGAAAATATTATTCCAACATCCCAAAATTACCCCCATAACGTTTGATCCGTCACAGTAGCACATACGGATTCTCGCGTATGCACGGTGGTACTTATTCTGCGTATAGGCAGAAAGTAGGCTACGTTATGGTAGGTGATAAGTTATTTCGCGTTAGCGTAGAGAGCACTATTTCGGATAGTTTTTTACGGTTTTCTAAAGAAACATTCGCCTTTGAAAAGGTCTATTTTCGAAAATTACGTCAGATGTGCTTATTTCGTTCTGTATCGTTTCTGGGGTGACAACGCGTGTTTGTGTGACTCTGTAGCACACCCAGTATCTTGAAAATATTTTTCCAACATCCCAAAATCACCGCCATAACGTTAGATCCGTCAGAGTAGCCGTCAGAGCAAAGATACCTTTTTTACCACTTTACTAAGGCGGATATGCCCTCTCAAATCCCGGCCCTCTAAAGATTAATCAATTATTTTTTTCATTCCATTTTCGAAGATATTGTTATGAAATTTTTATATTTAAGACAAGATTTCTTAAAAGCTATTTACTTGATTACAATAATCTTATTATATAATTCATAAAATTATTACTTGAAAAAAATATAAATAGTACAAAATTGCAAATATAGTCACTGTCTCCCTGCAGTCCTATAGTCAATGTTATTTAGAATTATAAGTAATTCGAACCTTGTAAATATGTTAATACATCTTTCTTCTGTTCTAAAGCTTAAAAGGAAATAATTGTTTAATTATTCTCTCTCTCTCACCGATCTGCATGATCATTTTCGCTACAACAATTTCTCAATAATGCTCTGTAATGCGCAATAATTTGTAATATGAACTGGCAAGGTTATGGCGTCAGTTTTTTGGGATGTGCGTGGGATAATTTTCATTGATTATCTTCAAAAAGGAAAAACAATCAACGGCGAGTATTATGCGAACTTATTGCAGCGTTTGAGTGATGAAATGAAGAAAAAACGTCCGCATTTGGCGAAAAAGAAAGTGTTGTTTCATCATGACAATGCACCGGCTCACACGTCCGTTATTGCGATGGCCAAAATCAATGAGTTAAAGTTCGAATTGCTTTCTCACGCACCCTATTCACCAGATTTAGCCCCCTCAGATTATTATCTATTTCCAAACTTGAAAAAATGGCTTGGTGGTAAAAGATTTGCTAACAATGAAGAGGTGGAGTCTGCGGTTGATGGCTATTTTGAGGAACTCGATGGTTCTCACTATAAACATGGTATCAAAGCTATTGAACATCGCTGGGAAAAGTGTATCGAGCTAAAAAGGGACTATGTTGAGAAATAAAGATATATTTTTTCAAAATTTTTGTGTTTTCTTTATTAGGCCGAGTACTTCTGGGACTACCCTCGTATATGAGTCATATATTGTCCAATAGTTTGCACGTCAATTTATGAACAAAGTACAGTTTAAGAAAGAACTAAATCAGTATCCAGGTATTTGTGAATTGGTTATAAAGTCCAGATACAGTTCAAGTTTCAAAATCATGTTTGAAATTATGCGGATTTTAAAATCTAAATGATATATTCGAACAATTCGAAATTAATTCTAAAGCTACTGACAATTAACGATCTATCTGCTTTAATATAATAAATCAATGTAAATCAATAAGATAAAGATTTATTTATATTGAAACTTAGATGAAACTTAGGTCGAACGTAATCTCACCGTTTGATATATCCACTATTTTAAGAGAGGAAACTATCCAGACAATACAAATATTTCAAAGAGATTACAGATAGCGTGAACTTCTAAAAGACGATGAATATTTTAAGAGGTCAGACCGGTTTGACCGGCCGAAAAAATAGATAATTTTTAAAAGCGTGAACTGCTAAAGAAATAAAAATGCTATTGACATGTGCTTTACTACTTTATTTACTTTAAATACATGATGAAAGTATAAAATATGCAAAATGAAAGAAAAAATAATAATTTTAGTACTATTTATTAAAATATAAAAAATTTTTCGCACCAGTCACTAGTGTTGAATTCCATCATATTGGGTCGTCTGAAACCAAAAAATAATATTACTTAAATGTATTTTATTCCCTAAGCATTGGCCAAGTTTATTCAAAATTTGTTAAAATTTGACTAAAAAAATTTTTTTAACTCTTGATTTGATTTTTGGCACAAATATTAAAGTCCAGGATGTCTTAGAGACATCTTATATAATCTAATATTATATTATAAAAATAAATATAAAATATATCTTATTCATTTTAAACGTTTTATATTTATTTCAATTAATTTTTTCCTTTGGAACATACATTATTCCCAAATAGATATTACACGAAGCAAATTTAATATCATTTAGTTAGTGCACCCTTTTTTCTAACATAAAGCTAATCAAATAATTTATCTGTTTTCCTAAGAATCTAGACTTCTCTCCACGATGAATATACGAGGGTGGTCTGAAAAGTTTCCGACCTCAACGTGAAGATAGCAGCACTTGTAAATAAAAGCTAGTGAATTTCGTTGTTCATCTGTTGACAGTTACTCACCGAAGTTTCAGCCATTTTGGACTCGCAGTTGTTATGTAACAGTCGTTTGAGTAAGTTGATGTGAGTGTTTTTGTGAAAATGGACAAAATCGAGTATCGAGCTGTCATTAAATATTTGTTTTTGAAAGGCAATACGCCTACGCAAATCAAAGATGAGTTGGATTCTGTGTATGGGGACTCTGCACCATCATTTACGACAGTGAAATTTTGGGCCGCTGAATT
>NW_022639500.1:1851042-1866149 GCF_010583005.1 Odontomachus brunneus | reverse complement strand
ACAACGCACCGTCTCACACCTCAGCGGTTGCCATGGCGAAAATCCACGAATTACGGTTTGAACTGCTTGACCATCCACCTTACTCACCAGATCTAGCCCCAAGCGACTTCTTTTTGTTCCCTCATCTAAAAATTGCGCTCGGAGGACAGAGATTTTCGTCAAATGAAGAGGCAATCACCTTCGTGAACAATTATTTTGCAGAGAAAAACGCCGAGTACTATTTCGACGGGTTACAGAGATGGGAGCATCGCTGGGAGAAGTGTGTAGATTTACAAGGAGATTATGTTGAAAAATAAAAAACAATTTTCAGAAAAAATGACTTGTATCTTTGTTAGGTCGGAAACTTTTCAGACCACCCTCGTAATATGTTCCATCTATAAAAGCGATTTCCAATCTATTATATCTTGCTAGCTTTTGGTTCAGCACAAAAATTAAAAATAATACTATCAAATCTCTTCGGAACTCTACACTCAATTTTTATTTTTAAAACATTCCTTCATATATTTTAAGCAAGAGTTGCGAAATTTCCTTTTATAGAACATACTAGATCTGTTCATACTAGATATAAAATGTTTTGTGTTTTATTGTAAAAGAATAATAGAAATTAATTAGTCAAAATTAAAGCAACTCACTCGTTAAAATAACATTTATTTCTAAGTATTAGCAATTTATGTGTAACGTCAAATATATAAAACCTACTTGTTACTTATTACTTTAATAATCGAATGGCAAGTAGATATCAATCTAAAAAAAACTCTACAAAAACACTATTAAAAATCCGACGATCATAGTTATGAGAATCCTGCAACCATCAAGGTAAACGCAAATAAAGTTGAAACGACATCTGCATAATGTGTTTAGCACACACGCATTAATGATTTGTGATTTAAAATTCATTCACTATTGTCGTATCGAGAAAAGCATTTGTCGAAAGTCCTCATGTAAGTCCAACTTTACAAAGATCAAAGTGTGATCTCACATAAATATTAATATTGACTACTTCCTGTTAGCTGAGTAAATCACTCTATATAATCACGGCTATTCTTAATAAAAATTCCAAGGCATTATAAGCTTCAATAATTTTATAAATAGGAAAAATAATATGTATGTTCAAAAAATTACATAAGCTTTAAAGGTTCAGACGAATTACAAAATTTTATTCTACACTTGCTACGACTAAGTGCCACATTTAACATGCCACATATTTTCATAATTCGCCCAGGGGACACTAGCTTTTCTCTCTCCCTCGACAGTAAACTATTTAAAATAAGCGAAGCAAATATTTAAAATGCATAAAAAAATAACTAGCCCGTTGACTGTAAAATTAATATTTAATTTAAGACGAAGTTACGAAGTAACCTATATTTTGGAAGTTGAAAACTTGCCATAACTTTCCGTCACAGAAAAATTAACTTAAGATTACTCAAAGATAAATTTAAAATAAATAATTTAATTATAGGACTCATAAATCGGTTTGTCAAGTCTGAAACATCTTATACAGACCGGCAATACGAGAAGTCAAACCTTGATCTTTAAACCTTGATCTTTAAATGACCTGATTTGTTTTAATTCCGCAACGTAATGCAAGAAACTCGAGCGTGTTTAATACAAGTAGTATATGTCATCATTCTACGTTCAATCCTTGATTCCTAGATTTATATTTTTCTTATAAATTTTAAATTAATGGAAGAAAACAGCACTGATTAACTCGCACATAAACCGACCGTCACCATAACAGCGCATAAAATTAAATATAATTATTTACACAATGACAAACAGTTGTAGTTTATTGTATAATATACTTGAACAAATCACTTTAGAAAATTATTTATTTCTTTATTTATTGATATATAAGAGTTTGTTTAGTTCAACGTTATATTTTACGTAAATTACAGTCTAAAGTATATACTGTTGAAATTGTCATCTAAAGAAAGAATAAAGAGAAATGTAAAGTGTAAAATGATACTTGAATAATCAACTGATATACTGGATTGGATAATTGAATAGGACGATTCGATAACTGATCCAGTCATGACATCATAGTGCAGTTTATATAATTCTGCTTGATAATGTGTCGTCAGTATTCCGCAAGTCGTGCAATCGTCATGTTGGTCGTTTTACAAGATTAACGCACATCAGTTTTGCAGATAGCCACTTTCGAGGTACTTCTATTGCTATGTACACATATTTCACTTTCTTTCTCTCCTCATCAAACACTCTTGGACACAAATAATTTGAAAGTGAACGGATCTTAAAACAAAAACAAATTATTTTCACAAGAATAAATTATTCTTAAAATCAAACGCCACCAATAGCATCGCGACGTCAACGTTATTTTATTCCGAGAAATCAAATAACACATTGCACACCGGATATGAGTGATTCTTCTCCACAATATTGAGCAATTAGCGGGATAATCCATTCGCACAAAAAAAAACTCATTGAAATATTAGTCATCTCAATGTCTTCCACAGAATAACACATAGCTGGACTCTGTTTAAACTAATATGTTTCCACATCACGGTTCCAGCAGGCGAACCAGGCGGTTTTACGAGCGAACGATACGGATCTCGTCGAGCCTTACCCCTACCATCAACAGGTGAGTAAGAGATGCCTACCGGTCAGCTTGAGAAATCACTGCCTACCTGCCTACCGACCTCGGACCTCCGTCAGTAAACGCGAAGATGTCGTTTGACGTGGTAGCTAACTATCTGTTTATCATTTGCGTAGCTTTTGCTAACGGGATGCCGCAAAACAATGACGCGACATCTCGGGAGAATTCTGGCTCGGTAAGTAAAACATTCGGTGCATGTTACTTTGTTGTTATTATTGCAATATAACACAAATTTTCTCAAGTTTCCTTAATCTCTAACAAAAACGTTGACACACGAGTGCAATTATTTATAAAATAAAAAGTTAAGACAAAAAAGAGAGAGAAGGTTTTTATATAATTTTAATTCATTTATATGATTTTTATTATAATTTTATTATAATAATAATTTATAATAATAATTATAATTATAATTTTATTATAATAATGTGTATCAATATAATTTTAACATATCAAATGAGGTAATGAAAAATCCCGGAATTGCTTTCTCAGGCAAATTGAAACATTTGTATTTTTAAGACGTTATAATTTTATGATACAATATATGTACAGTTTTGATCTGCAATCTTCCATCGTCCTCTGCACTGTGTTTCATAAAATTATAGCAACATGAAAATACAATTGTGTTTCCTTTTACCTGAAAAATTCCAGATTACTTATTATACAACCCAATAAATGCTATTACTGTTTGCATAGAAGCGATCTCGGTTAGGCTGTTTTTCATGGATAAATAAATTTACGTTATCTACGGTGCGTTAATATCGCCGAGATATTGTAACGTTGTACAGGATGAACCGAGGATCGTATTATTACATGTTTTGTATATGTACATGTAGATGATAAAACGAGAAATGGCTTCTCGCTGAACGTCTCGCACACACATTCGTTGTTCGTATGTCTAGTAGTTAATTACGGATACATTGATAACAGATAACGGTCAGGTGTATGATGAAATTCCTAGCAACAAAGACTGCTAAAACCGCAAAGACCATGTTAATATATTTACTCAATATAAGAACTTTATTATCCAGATTCACTTATTAATATAGTTAACAAACAATGTTTGTTATTACCGAAATCACCTATTATTCCTTTAATGGTAAAATCTTGTCGACCAGTGTTATTATTAAATAAATATGAGTATTTTTATGAGTCTTTTATAATATTGTATAACGAAACAATAATAACAATATTACTTGTATAGAATATTGATTAACGCAAGTAGTCTACATTAAGTCCTGATTTAATAAACGTGTTTGGCCACAGATTAATATTATAATTACAAGCTAGATCGTATTCCGCGTAACTAAGGTGACTCGAGCGTCATTATGAGTGACTATTAAATATAGAAATAAAAACACGCGAGAGAATTCTGTGCGCGCTCCAGAAAGGCAAGGATTGATTCTGATTGGCCAACTGCTTCGAGAGGAGAAACACGCGAGGAAAAGTTACGGCTTATGTTGGTTAGATAATCGCATACTGTGACTTCTGTGGCGAGAGAAAGGTTCGCGGAAACGTTAATACGTAGCGCAAAATATAATTTATCATCGACGTCGTGCAGTTACAACATAATATACGTTATTCTAAACATCTGCCCTTTACTTATAAGCTTGGAATGCAACAAATTAAGAGACAACAGTAGCAAGTGTACGGGGAGCATTTTATAGTAATGATTATTATAGGTCTTTATGACCAAGGAACATATCATCATTCTGTTTTAATATATTATCCTTTTGTTTCATGAAGTTATATACTACTAAAAATGTATTATAATAATGCATTAAATATATTATAATAATGCATTAAATGTATTATAATAATGCATTAAATGTATATACTTTGTTCTTCTAAAATATTTTACTTTATTATCAAAAAATTTACTATGTTTCCTTCCTCCTTTTAACTAGGTAAATTATATCTACTATTATTATATAGATTATTGACAGTTCATTCCTATATAACTAAAGAACATTAAAAAAACATTAAAGAGCATTAAAAGAACATTAAAAGAATATTAAAGAACATTAAAATTTAAATGAATTTTTCTCTTTATGAGAAGAGGAAAAAAATATATATTATTTTCTCCGTATATAATATTTTTTTAGTATATGTCACCGTTATTAGTAATTTTACTACACAATCAAGTAACTGAAGTTTCTACTTTATTCCCGGGAAAAAAATTCGTATATGATTATATAAAAATATATATATTTATATTAATTATATATGAATTTTGTCCATGTATGTAACCTTATCTAATTATATGTTTTTACACATAAACAAATATTATTGAATCAAAAAAGGAAAACATAATTTGACTCAATTAAACTTCAATGTCATGGGCTACCACAAACATAAGCATTTACTTCAATTGTATTTTCACAATAGCATATTTTTTAATATGGACATATATAATTATATATAATCATACATGGCTATATTATAGATGAAATCTATATACAAAATTTTCCCGGATTATTATAATAAATCTACTATATTATTATATTACGTAGCAAAATTATATCTAGTATTATTACATATTATTTTCTATTATTATTGTATATAAGTCTACTAAATTATTATGTTATGTAGTAAAGTAAACGTAGTAAGATACTGACGATCTACTTCTGCGCTACTAGGAAACATGGTAAAATTGAAAATAATATATGTGATAAATGTAGATAACATAATGATAGAGGAAGTAAAATGTCCAAATGTAATTACAGCTGTTATCACAAATGTTCAATGACACTGCCATGCGTCATGCAAAAATTGCGCTATTTAGCTACGATTATCGCGTATATCATACAGTTATTACATATTGTCAACATATCTTAACCTCCTTGAAATGATCTTGATAGTACGAAAAATAAGTGTAATTGCGATTAATGCACATTACGTAAATTTCAATGTCAATTCCGTCATAATTTAGTAATCTAACATCAGTAGTGTTGCATCTTATACTTTGTTATTTTGGGCCTATTTGCACAATATCCAACGTAAAAATGCCCAAGAGAAATTGTTGTATCATGCAACGTTACGGTGACTAGTTTCGAAATTAGCCAGAGCACTGGAACGTTAGTGATTGACGAAACTCACGCGTACAGAGTTTGAAAGAAAAGTCCACACTTATGTCTTGCAGCGGAGAATAGACCGGAAAACGATTGAAATTGCATTATCAACCACAATTTAGAGACGGAACCCGTAGCTAAAATAAAGAAAAAAGGAAAAAGGAGAATGACATTGACAGGCTCCGTGCAATTGCGCGAAAAGTTGTCATTTACGCAATATAACGTGCAATCACTGTCCCACTAATTCTGCCGAGTATTTTCAATCGTGACGGACGGGCTTAATTCCCATTGAGTGTCCTTCCACAGCTGCCATTTTTGCAATTCACTAACAAAGGCATCCGAGTGAATTTCGCTGGATACCACGCCGAAGCTGGTCTTGGAGGCCTCCTAAGGGGCGCCGGAACAGGTGGAGGACTTCATGCAAGTGTGGGTACTCCATGGGGTGGACACGCAGGTGCTGGATTAGGCGGTGAAGTAAGCGGAGAGGACGGCACTGTTGGTTCGTATTAGTAAATACGAAGAGAAAGTAATAACTTATATATATAGAGGGTCCCAAAACAATCTTATTAAAATTATTAATTAAAGAAGATTGTCGGATAATCACTCACAATAATATATTAATGTTATTTAATTAATAACTAAAAATCTACACAATTATTAGGAAAAAAGTAAGAGAACTTTTGTTTAATTTAACCTAATGTATAAGCACGGCAGATGCCGTTGCCATCATTATTTTTGTTGTATTTTTTTAATTCAAAATTAAAATTTTTTTAATTCAATTCAAAGTTAATTTATAACATCGCAATTCAATATTACTGTCTTCTTACGATTGTGTTTTTCGTTTTTAACCAAGGAGTGTCTTTCTATGGATAAATAAATAATAATCATGATCGTCGTAAAAAGTCGAGTCTTTGCGAACGTTGACGCAAATCAGAATCAGCGAGAAGAAAATGATTTCAGGCGGCGGACTGTACGCTCGCGCTGGTCTCGGCCACGGAAGACCGGAGGCTGCGGCCGGCATCGGTGGGAAACTGGACGGCAGCGGACGATCGTTGAACCCGATCTCAGGTGGCATGTACGCAGGTGCAACACCGGGAGGCGGACCCGGAACCGGCGTGTACCTCGGCGGAGGATACGGCAAGGATGGTGTCGAGTATACGATATCAAGCGACGTGCCGGTCGATGCGTCCGACGCGATTCCACAACCAGCTGGCACGACAACGACGAAAAAATCTGACGAAAAATCCGCCGGCACAGACGAAGGCGCGGATGAAACGAAGCCGACGAGGGGCCGCACGAACATACAGATCATACCGAGGAAGGAGAAAGAGGTTCCGTTCAGTGCAATGTAACTTTAGGTCGCAGAGCCGCCTTGACGAGAGATAAAATATTATAATTTTCTAGGTCTCAAATACGGTATCTAAACGAGAAATCGAGAAACGCGAGGATGTTCATTGACAGTCCGCTAACTCACGTTCTGTAGTCTAGTCGTAGTGTCAAGAAAATGATGGTAGTCATAGTCTCGTTAAGCTCTCGTCGATCAGTTACACATATATGTAGTTATATAATAAAACACGTGTTTCAAATTCAAATCGTCGGATTCTCATGGAATATAGCTCTCTTAGTCGATATAACATCTCCATACAAATGCATTCGTGAGGCTATCGTCTTTAAAATGAATATGTCATGAATGTAGAAAGTGACGCTCGTAGCTGCCGCGTCACCAGCTGATGCGCTCGCAGACGGAAAGGCCGAATCGAAAAACAGTGAGGTGAGAATTATTGATTGATTGACGTGATCGATTGCTGAACGTTGATTTAACTCACGACAGCAATTTTATGCTTCAATAGGTACGACGTACTGTACAGTACACGGTCGTACCTCCTGCGGCACAACTCGATGTGATCGGATCGATCTCGGCGGGTGCAGTTGCACCAGCTGTGAAAACCGTCGAGAAAACCATCGTAGTTCCCGCACCCCCGCCCTTTGTTACCGTACAAGGTGTGGCTCAAGCCAACGCTAATACGAATGTGACTGCAACAGTTGGTGAGTGGTTGTATTCTTCTCTAAAATTCTTTGAGTAAAATTCTACTTTAACCCAAGCAAAAATGTATCTAGTAGAACAAATTTCAAGACTAATAGCTAGATAGTAATAACTAGATAAGTTTTCTAGCCAGTCAATAGCTCGTGACTGGTTAGATATTCTTGCTCAGTCTTTTGAATGTCAGGACTATCTAATAACTGTAGCAATTACATAGATAGTAGCTAGATGAAAAAGATTACAAAGTAATGAGATAGAAAGTTATCAGTAAGTCCTAAATAGAAATTGGACATCAGAACTATTTAGTAACTGTACCACTGATAGTTACAAGTTATTTTCTTGTATCTAGCTACTAGATAATTTTTCTGGTACAGCCACTAGGAGAAGTGAGCGTTACATTCCTAGCTAGTAGCAATATAACCTAACTTTTCTGTATCATTACCAGACAATTACTAGATTCAATTTTTGCTCGGGAAATATCAGGGTGAGACTAGTCAATCCTTTCCCTTCTTTAGAACTCAAGTAAATTTTCTTTCATATACATAACAAGAATTTCTACATTCTAAATCACTGAATAAGTATTTTCATTTGAAACTAAATAGTAAATTTAATATATTCTACTATATTCTACTATATATACATATATACATATATATATATATATATATATATATATATATATATATATATATATATATATATACACATATACATATACAGTGATGGTCATAAAAATAGAGCCATCTATAGAAAATTTATTAAACTATTTATTTCATCCGCCTATCTTTACCTACTATATAATGTTATTTATTAGACGGTAACAATAATTCGTATCAACTAAAAAACATAATGAACAATTGCTGAAATAAAGTACATATAGTGTTGGGATAATTTTGAAGTGCTCTATGCTATAAGTAGTCTGGTCATAATAATAAAGCCAAATTATTAATGTAAGTTTATTAACATAAAAATAGTTTGCAAAATATTAATATGATTTTATAGGTTTGGTATAATAAAATTTTAAGGAAATTTAATCAATTATCTAAAATTGCAGTGAAAATGGGGCGAATATTCACTGTAGAACTGATGAGAGAGTAACTTTTAACTTTACGCCACAAAGAAGAGTCGCAACGAGTAATTGCAAAAATTTTTGGTCGCTCTAGAAAAATGGTGGAAAATGCATTAAAATGCAAAAATAATAAAAAAACTCGAGGTCCCAAGCGAAAAACGACATCTCGTATTGATCGTCAAATTATACGTGTTTCTAAAATAAATCCATTTAAGTCATCAAAAGAAATTAAAAGTGAGTTGCACCTTTCAGTAAGTGCACGTATAGTTCGGCGAAGACTCCAAGAATACAATTTAAATGGTAGAGCTGCTAAGAAAGTTTCATATTTAAGTTTGAAAAATGTAAAGTGCAGATTACAATTTGCAAAAGACCATTTAACATGGAGTAGTCCAGAAGGAATAAAAAAAATGGAGAAATGTGTTATAGTCAGACAAAACTAAAATAAATCTAATGGGATTTGATGGAAGACGTTATGTAAAAAAGCCATCAAATCAGGGTCTGCTATCTAAATATACTATAAAGCCATGTCAAACATGGCGGTGGTAACATAAAGTTATGGGGAGCATTTTCATGGTACGGAGTTGGTCCAATTTATTGGATTAAAAATACCATGGATCAAAACAAATATGTACATATTCTTGAAAATATCATGCTTCCCTTTGCGAAGGAGAACATGCCATTCATATGGAAACTTCAAAATGACAACGATCCCAAACATACTAAAAAAGCAAAGAAATTTTTTGAGGATCATAAAGTGATATCGTCTTAATCGCCTTCTTAATCGCCGGATCTCAATCTAATTGAGAATTTGTGAAAAGATTTAAAGATTGCTGTTTCTAAACATACAATCCGAAATAAAAAAGAACTGTGGGAAATAATACAAAAAGAATGGATATCTACTGAGCGGTATCGCAAGTTTATAGAGTCTATTCCAAGACTCTGTGAGGCAGTAATTAAAAATCGTGGTCAACGTGGTCAATCGTGGTACACGTCAAAATATTAATTATACAAAATTGATTTAATCACGAAATTTTTGTTAACTTTCAGTTTAAATGTTCCAATGCCATTTTTTATACTATGGCCCTATTATTATGACCAAAGAATTTATTTCATTCGTATTAGTTCATTATTTCTATTAGTTTAATATAAATTGTAATCAAATAAATTTGTTATTTTAGTTTTTCATGTTTGAAAAACAATAATATGATGAAATAAATTTAATACAAATTTAAACTTTAGTATATTTATTGGTGATTGTTGTTTCAGTTTCCTATTGGCTCTATTTTCATGACTACCACTGTATATACAAACAAATTTACTTTAACAAAGAATTCTGAAAATTAGAACTCTATTAGTTAAGAATTACTCTAAGTTTGAGTAAAACATTAACTTTTGCTGATTTCAAGCGGCAGTATTTTCGCTTTAAGTAAATTTTCGTTTATTTTGAGTGAGATTTCACTCCAAAATATTTGAAGAATACTTTTTAAATATTTAAAGTGAACTTTTACGTGAAAAATAAAATAACAGCTAAATCATTAAAACTTAAAGAATTTTCATTTCACGTATAGAATAAATTCTGCGCCTTAAATATTTTCCTTCGAAACTGAAATATATGAATTTGACGTATTTCACTGTCACAAAATGCAGTCTAATCGATTAAAAAACTTATTCGTATGGATCAATAATTTACTTCAAATTTTTTCAAAACATTTACTCTTATGATTCCGAAAATAGTAATATTTTCACTACCGCTTCGAATGATCTTTCACTCGTTTCGAATGAAAGAGAAATTTCATTTCAAGAAATTTAAAGAATATATATAGTGTAGTAATTGCGCATATTGCTTAAATGGCGTCAAATGAATAGCGTGTTTCTTTCAGACAACAATACAGGCACAGTTTCAAGAATCACGTATCCTCGTTGGTACTTTAGAAAGAGATTCCGGAACGTACCAAGGAAAACAGTCTACCTTACTTCAACAGCAACGGACTCTGAAACGGCGTCTTCCAACGTAAACAGTGGCGTAGTCGCTGCGAGCAAAACTTACACAAGCGGATCGCTGTTCAATGACATTTTTAACGTGAGCAGAAACGCAGAAAGATCTGCTTTGCATACAAATTCGATTACTCAGTTCTGCCTCTTTTACGCCTAACAAATATCGCTAATTCGTATAAAGAAACAATTACGATAATTGTTAATGAGTCCAATCTCTTTCAGCAGATCCCAATCTCTACCCTGACAGCTGTAAATCAACTGTTGAACAACGTCGGCTAAAACACGAAAACACCACTAAACGATGAAATCTCAGGATATAATATCCTCGGTGGCAAATCAATCTATATATCTTTTTACTTTTTCTTTTTTTTAAGAATTCTCAAATATATTTAACGAATGTGTTCGTCCCTCATTCGGCCACTTTCGGCAAATATTTATTCGCAGTTTCGCCTGCTCACGAATGCCGGACACGCACAATGTCCGATCTTACGATTCCTCATACGTGATTAGATTGCCAGTTCTTTCACGCGCAACAGTATTTCTTTGTCTCAGGCATGTTCAAGGAGAATATGTTAATAAAGCTTTATATAAAATATCTTTCTGATATTATTTCTTTTATAATACATATATATATATATATATATATATATATATATATATATATATAAATATATGTTTCTACTTTTCTACGTATATCATTTGCACATCATTTATTTATAATTAGTAGTCCGTCTGGCATCTTAAATCGCTTGAAATAAACGAAACAAAAAACAAAACAAAACACTTAAAATAAAGTTTCATACATATACATCTAACAAATTTCGAATATTATTTAAAACGAGACACACTCTTTATATAATCTCGAAGGTCTTAGAGATTTTAATAACCTTAAGTGTGTTGAACTTAACAATAACACCTTAAGTGTGTTGACTTCTGAGATCTTTGAACATTTCCAAGATCAAAATGCGAATGTTCATTACTATTCATTCTGTATAACATGTACATGACATGAATATTACTACATACATTTCAAAGAGATTTTATTGCACTGCTAAGAATGGAAGAAACATTCGATACTCTTTCAAAGTTGATCATATATGGTCGTAAATATGTCTGTCATGAAATGTTTATTGTTATAAGTAGCCGGTACTTGTTATCCTCATATTGTGATCGTTAAGAAAGTAGGAGCAAAATACGAATATTAAGGCAAATAAACGGTAATAAATATAATCGAGAATAACCAATATACAGGGTGTTGCATTAACATGCAGATCAATACGACGTGTTGCCTATCCGTTTCATTAAAAGGCGTGGTTGCACTTACATACAAGTTAGTACAATGTTAGAGTTACTTATATGTTTCACTGCTGAGCGCGTCTAGTCGTGCGTGCTTTCTTTTCTATAAAATTTATATTCCAAGTGAGCATTCCGCTAAAATCTACTCAGACCGTGCACGACTAGACGTACCTGCCAGCAAAATACATAAATAACTCATCGATAAATTTATTTGCATACCGTGAAAACTTGGAACACTGTTCCTGAAAAACTTCATTGAAAAAATGTGTGTTTAAAAAGAAACCTATTGCCAATCACATTTTGTTAATAAAAAGTACGAAAACGTCGAAAACAGACAAAAGATACGACAATGTTTCTTCTTCCTTTAGTTTGCACGATTTATAAAATAAATTGTTGATTTATAAAATAAATTGTAATATTTACATATAATTAGTTGGATATAAATAACACATCAAAATCATTAGAACATACATCTTAACATTAACAGCGAATTCAGAATTTTTTCTCGATTAAAAACGTTTTAAAACGGTTAAAAACTCAAAATTTAAAAAAACTAAAGAATAAGAAAATCGATTATTTAGAGCAAAATAAGTTTTCAAAATAGTTTTATTATTTCTTCTGAAAATTTTCGATTTACTGCACGATTACACTGCTCGTTATATTTTTTATATATTAGATGCTTGCAAAAGTTTGTGTGTGTATGTGTATGTAATATTAAAGCCATTTTTATTTATTAATAACGATGAGATTATATATAATAATTTGATCAAAATATTAACCGTTGCTATTAATAATCTTTTGCAATTTTTCAAACAATAATTTGATCTCGCGCGAATAAAATGACTTATCTTTTGAAGCAATCCATTTATCGATCCATTTTCGCTCTTCCTCAGTATTTCGGAACCATGTATCAGACAAACCGTGTTGCATCGATCCGAATAAATAAAAATCAGATAGAACGATGTCTGGAGAATGCGCTATGTGCGACAGAACTTCCCGATCTAATTCGAACAACGTCTTTTTAGTTGCAATGCAGCTTGGCGTTATCGTGAAACAGAATGACATCGTTTCGCGGCTATTTGAGGGCGTTTTTCCTTCATTATGGCTTGGTTCAAACACCATATTTGTCAACTACAGCGATCTTCTGTAATCTATTTGCACCAGTGGTAATAGCTCATAGTAAAGCACTTTCTTGGTCGCACCAAATACGCAAAAAACTTTATGAGTGTGAATGTTGCATTTTGTTGTGAATGTGGATTGTTGCTGGCCGAGATCAATCCATGACTTTTTGCGTTTAGAATTGTCAAAATAGAACCATTTTTCATCATCCGTAATCATTTGCCACAAAAAGCTCTTTTTACCTAGCAAGCAAAGTGATAAGCCGGTTCGTAATCGAGTTTGCACAGTTCATGGAGAGGCTATTTTTCTTCCTTCTGGATTTTTCCCATTACTTTGAAATGGTAGAATACTGTTGATTTATCAAATCCAAGTTGTTCTGCAAACATGTTTTAATGTTTAGGCCAAATTTTCATCGAGCAATATTTCCGATTCGTTGTTCTCCATCCCGTTTGGACCAAAATATAGCTTGTTGTTGACATCGTAATCACCATTTGTAAACCTTTTAAACTGCTTCTCACAGACAACAGCGGATACAATACTCTCCATATGGATCTTACAAATCAATCTCTTAGGTATTGCAAAAATTTCACCTCGATTAGAGTGGTAAAGCATGCAGTGACGAAGATGAATTTTATCTAAATCCATCTTTTTAATTGTGTTAAATATAACGTTTTGTTTGTAGTTATAAATTGTCAATTCTGATCGAATGTGATCAACATTTAAAAACTAAAAAGCAACTTAAAAGAAAATAATTATGAAGTTGCTGCCATCTATTTGTGAACTTTTACAAGCACCTAATACTTAATCTATTTAATATTGATTTATAGATCCACAAAGCACCATAACAAAAATAATGTAAAAATATTATTCACATTTTAAAGGTAGCTCAATGTCATATAACCACGTGTTAAAGTCTTCAACTAAATTATCATGTAACCACAATGTCATATAAAGTCAATGTCACGTAACTACTTGTTAGTCTTAAACTGCATTGCATTGTTAGTCTTTAAGCATTTAGATAAGGCGTTATCGTAGTACTTAAGCCAACGCATATCGTGGCAATTATAGATATGCGTAAATAATGACCAGTGAAGGTTATGTTTGCGTTACCAGGAATTTTAAAATATAACTTTAGCTATATCGTCTCGCGACAGTTGCTATTACACTGTATTTATACAAAAAATTAGCATACATAATTATTACAAAGACAGTTTCTAATAAATAACAAAGATTTACTAAGCTTGGCACTTCTTTTATGTACACCACATACCATTTGTATACATACAGTTCAATATTACGCGGTAGATACGGAAATACGTGTGCGCAGTCGCACATTCCGAATAAATAATACCACACGCTTTCGCGTGAAAACAATGAATACGAATATAACGATCATGAATACAAACTCAAATATTTATGCTAGCCGAAATTTACTATTGACAATTAAACATTTTTGCATAGCTTTAGCTACGTCTTTGAGTATAAAAATGTAACAGTAAAAGCAAAGGTAGACTCAAACGTTTATAGAATTCGACTGCAAGGTTCCTAGAAAAGTTCCACGCATCGATTTCATCGGGAACGTAATATCGTTTAAAAGTTGCTAGAAAATTTACAAATTATCGTTAGATTATTAGGTCGCATCATAATAGCGGAAATATGCGTATGTATATTTTCCTGTTGCTGGTCTTCGTAGCTGAGACGTTAGCTCGAGCAAAATATAAAAAGGACACCGACGTATGTATACTTTAAATATTTTCATAAATCTATTATAACTATATTATAATATAGTATTATAAAGTAGTAGTATTATAAATCTATTATAATTATATTATTGTGGACAAAATATCTACATATACATACATTATAATATATATGTATATATATATATATATATATATATATATA